>NC_142172.1:9151248-9451248 GCF_029865625.1 Vigna umbellata | reverse complement strand
TTTAATTTCAATAGATACGATTGTGGTGTAATCATGATGAAAGCTATTGAAATTTGGGATAAAGAGGAGAAATATGATGGGAAAAGCATGCCTGATTATACAAATGTATGTTAAATTATGAATTTGTCAATATTACATTATTAGACCCTTCACATTGGTTTTGAATACCAATATGTTAATTTTAGGAAGACTTGGCTGCGTTTAGGAAGAAGTATATATGTGACTGGATCCTGGACGAGGACAACGTACGAAGATTGGACACGCTGGAACATTTTGGATTACTATAGCATTAGAAATGTGTCCTTGGTTTAGATTCTTCATTTATATTAAAAGAATATACATTGTAGACAATTATACTATTGGAAGTGTATTAGTTGAATTTATGTACATGTGAACTTGTTCGACTAATAATGAATACAACTAAAGTATTCGTAATATTGATTTTCGTTGTGTTTGTTTTTTGTTGGAGTGAGTTTATTGATTACCGTAACTGCATGGCTGCTCCCCTATTTTGATTGAACAACTCCCCATTTAGTACGTTGGACTAATTTGTTCCATTTGATTGAGACAGCATGACCTGCTAGGTGGTTTTGTTGGGAACTTGTGGGTGTGGCTGTAGTTATAAGGCAATTGGACAGGATTAGGGTGCCCCCAACATTGTGTTTTGATGACTGCTTCCAGGTGCTTGGTAAGGCAGGGGTGGGAAGGCAGTATTGGGCTACTGTAATCGATTACAGGCACGTTGTAATCGCTTACAAGTGACATGTACCGAAAGTGCGTGTCTGCTCCACTGTTATGACTGAGTTGCACCTACTTATGGGCTTCTACTAAGTACTTTCGGTTGATTGACACAGCATGACCTGATAGGTGGTTTTGTTGGGAACTTGTGGGTGTGGCTGTAGTTATAAGGCAATTGGACAGGATTAGGGTACCCCCAACATTGTGTTTTAATGACTGCTTTCAGGTGCTTGGTAAGGCAGGGGTGGGAAGGCAGTATTGGGCTGCTGTAATCGATTACAGGCACGCTGTAATCGCTTACGAGTGACATGTACCGAAAGTGCGTGTTTGCTCCACTGTTATGACTGAGTTGCTCCCCACTTATGGGCTGCTACTAAGTACTTTCGGTTGATTGACATAGCATGACCTGGTAAGTGGTTTTGTTGGGAACTTGTGGGTGTGGCTGTAGTTATAAGGCAATTGGACAGGATTAGGGTGCCCCCAACATTGTGTTTTGATGACTACTTCCAGGTGCTTGCTAAGGCAGGGGTGGGAAGGCAGTATTGGGCTGCTGTAATCGATTATAGGCACGCTGTAATCGCTTACGAGTGACATGTACCGAAAGTGCGTGTCTGCTCCACTGTTATGACTGAGTTGCTCCCCACTTATGGGCTGCTAATAAGTACTTTCGGTTGATTGGCACAGCATGACCTAGTAGGTGGTTTTGTTGGGAACTTGTACGTGTCGCTGTAGTTATAAAATACAAGAATGCATGTTGAGGAATCATACTAAGTACCAGAATGTAAGAGTGCTACAAATTTTAAACAAACCAAATCAAGAAACATTACTTGGACAATTAAAACCAAATAGTTCATTCGAATGAATGTGATAGTCATTTTGTGCAATACAAAGTAAGGGCTTATATAAACACGAATAAAAGATTTAGGATGAATTTTTAATAATTATTTTAATTTATTAAAAATTATTAATTCATTATCATTTAATGTTGTTCTGACTTTGAAGAGTCATAATGAAGCAGTGTGGTGTATACCTTTTCCCACTCTCCCATGCAATTTGAAATCTTTTATCTTAATTAATCAGACTTGCATTTAATGTGGGGAAATGGGAAGTGACTGCAACACTCCACGTCTTGCCACCTTCTACCTACTTTATGACAATGCATTAAATGCTCCTTCCTTAAACACTATAATTCGTACCTTGTGCATAACTTCTGCTGCATCTACTTTGCATTAAATGATCGTACCTTAAAGAAATGAATCCCTACCATGTGCATTACTGGTGCTTTTTCTTCCCCATTTGGAAGTCGACTTTCATTTGTCTTTCTTTCAACTTTCTTAAACTACACATTAAAGACATTCTTTCCAGGTTGGTAAGAAGCACAACAAGATCATTAAAGGAGAAGTAAATTTCTTCCAACACCTTGTCTGTAAGTATACATGGTTATAACGTCTTCTAAATATTTCTTCATTCCTCCTTTTGAGTAGGGGTAACCCTCGTTATAGGTCATCTTTCTTACATAACCATTTATATAACACGACTTAGTTAAATAAAACAACATGAGACACTTCATTAACACTGTTAGTGATGTCTGTAGTGTAATAAGTTTGTTTATTTATTGTAAGAAAACTGATTTATGATTATAAATTTTATTCATTAACCAATGTTTCCAGGGAAGAAATTATTTTGATGGCCACTTATCCCAACAACGTCAATGTGGTTGGAGAAAGCATTGACGATGATGACAATTGTAATGAGTTGGTTCCTACTTTAAACATGTGTTTTGACACAATGGAAGAAGCAAAGAAATTTTATTCGATGTACGGGAGAAGATGTGGTTTTGGCATCCGAACCAGAACTTCTAAAAAGGATGAGAACAACGAATTGTACTACTTGAGATTGGTTTGTTCTAGGGAAGGTAAATATGTTTTCACCATTCGTCCAGAGGTGAAAACTCTGCCTAGTCAGACTAATCAATGTGCTGCTGGAATAACCATTGCACAAAAAGAGGGCAAATGGTTTGTAAGGACTGTGGTTGTAGAGCACAGTCATGACCTGTGTCCACAAACCTCCAATCTAATCCGTTCTAATAGACAATTGAACATGCATGCCAAACACACTTTAGGGGTGAATGATGATGCCGGTGTACGTATTAATAAGAGTTTCCTTAGCATAGTTAGTGAAGTTGGTGGATATGAAAACATGGAATTTGTGGAGCGGGATGCTAGGAACTTCATTGGTCAACGTAGAAGGTCACTGTGTAAGGAGGGTGATGGACAAGCATTGCTACATCACTTTTAAAAAATGAGAGAGCTCAATAATGATTTCTTCTACGACATAGAAATGGATGAATATAATAGAATTACTAGTGTATTTTGGACAGATCCTCGTAGCTGAGCTGCATGTGAGGAATTTGGTGATGTCGTCTCTTTTGACACCACCTACTTGACAAACAAGTACGACATGTCATTTGCTCCATTTGTAGGAGTTAACCATCATGGACAATCCATTCTACTTGGTTGTGGATTGCTCTCATCTGAGGACACTTTGTCATTTGTATGGTTATTCAAATGTTGGCTAAGATGCATGGGAAACAAGGCGCCTTACAGTATTGTAACAGATCAATGTAAGGCGATGGCAAATGCAATTGAAGATGTCTTCCCTAAAACAAAGCATAGGTGGTGTTTGTGGCACATCATGAAAAAGATACCTGAAAAATTTCAAGGGTATAACAATTATGTTGGGATCAAGTGTGATATAACATCGGTTGTCTATGACTCTGGTAATGCAACAGACTTTGACATTGGCTGGAAACGACTACTTACCACACATGGGTTACAAAATAATGAATGGCTATGTAATCTGTATGAAGAGAGACAAAAATGGGTCCCTTGTTACTTGAAGAATCATTTTTGGGCTGATATGTCCACAACTCAAAGAAGTGAGGGAATGAATGCTTTCTTTGATGGATTTATCAATTCCAGTACCACACTTCAACAGTTTGTGGTTCAGTACGATAATGCTCTTAAATTCAAGGCCCAAAAAGAAATTGAAGCTGACTTCTCCTCTCTCAATACCAATGTTGCATGTGGGTCTCAATCACCAATTGAGAGACAATTTCAAGTTGAGTACACACATGCAAAATTTAAGGAAGTACAAATTGAGTTTCGGTCTAGGATGAATTGTTTCATCAAGAACACGATCAAGGACTGTATTTTGAACAACTACACAATAAAAGAAGAGTACATGTCGGATGGGAAATGTTGGGCAAAATATTACCATGTCGAATTTGATCCTCTTACAAACGATACAAGGTGCTCTTGCCTACTATTTGAGTTTAGAGGCATCATATGTCGCCATTCCTTATTGGTTCTCGGACAGGAAGATGTACATAATGTCCCCTCCAAATATGTTCTTCGTCGTTGGAGCAAAAATGTTCGAAGAAAGCACACACTTATTAGAGCATCTTATAGTCAATTGCAGTAGGAACCCAAGATGCAAAGATACCAATCGTTGTGTAAGCGGTTCTATGACATAGCTGAGGCTGCATGTGAATCTGAATGTGCTTCTAATGAGTTGGAAAAAGAATTGGAATGTGTAGGTAAAAAATTCGGTTTAACTTCATCATTGAAAAATAACATCATAAGTGAGGGAGGACAACTAAGGTATCAGAATCCTGTGACCGATACTCCATCGTACAATACATGTGGAACCAATGATGTACTTGTTCGCAGTCCAGTCACGGTTAAGCGAAAAGGCAGACCGAGAACTAACAGATTGAAGTCAGCCCTTGAAACTAGAACTAAAAAATGGAAATATGCTCTAAGGAAAAATTCTTCAACAACAACTGTTCAAGCGGCGGTGAGTACTTCAAATGTTGTAATACTAGTATTATTCATTACTTTTGTTACATGTTGGTAATATGTGTTCCTTTGTGCAATCAGGTAACCACAACAACTACTGTTGCACAACTGCAAGAGCGCGTGGAATATTCAACCCAAACCCATGAAGTTTCCCAACTATCTGAAGTTGCTCCAATTGGATTTATGTCATTGTTATCTGCTGTTCATAACAACTTAGATAATACACAATGTTGATATATATGGGTTTGGGATGATATGGTTCTACATTATCTGTTACTGGAATGATGTCCTTAACCTCCACAGGTAAAACCTTCAATGTAAAACACAGCACATGCAATGCAGTGGTAATCGATTACATATTTTCTGTAATCGATTACATCACTGTGTTTGACACTTTTTTTTGCTCAAGACGGTTCATATCCAATTTTTTTCTGTTACAGAGCACAATGCGCTGACAGTTACTGCTGTCACCCACTACCACACTACGATTAAATACAACTGTAACCTACTTCACTCCTTTCATAACCCTCTACCACAAACCATTCAACCTCCTACCCCTTTGGAAATCGTAATAACCCAAATGGCAGATCGGGCTCACAAGAAAATCAGGGCTTTGTCTTCGATAAGGGGGCCTTCAATTCGGCCACCGCCATCCCCACCACTCTCTCCACCAGTTACGAGTAATGAACTATTCTCCAACGACGACCAATATGAAAGGTTTTCTACACATTTCTTTAAGCGTCCAATCCTGGAAGGAAAGTATCTTGATGATGAATTTTTTGGTGATGGTACATTCAAATTCTTCTTCATCTTGACAAAAGCTGGGCTAAATGATTTTGTCGCTTATAGACACCACTACTACCCTGAATTAGTGCGTGTTTTCTATAGCAATATGTGGGTTTCCGATTCGGGAGTTATTCGAACTGAGGTCAAAAAGGTGAAAATCACAATCAAACCTTCACTTTTTCATAAACTAACTTCCATCCCTTCTGTTGGTGCTCGTTTTGAAGGAAATCTTGTTGACGAGTGGAAAGATGAATACAATTCTGTTAGTGCTAGGCAATTGATCTGCAAACCAGGTTCAAACATACAAGGTAGAATACTGGTCAGGACTATGAAGTTTCAAACTAGGATACTACATTATGTACTTTTTCGTATATTAGTTCCTCGATTAACGAATGTTGCATAGGCAACAGAGGAGGACATTATGTTGCTGTGGGCACTCATCAATTCTGTTCAGATTAATTGAGGGCATCTCATTCGAAACAGGATGAAAAGGGCTACCAGGGACAACGCCCAACTACCATATCCCCATCTAATTACCACATTCATGGAACACTTTGGTGTGCCTACAGAAACTGATCCTTTTACCCAAGTTAAGAACAAACAGAGGATTGGTTTGGAAGTTCTATCATCATTTGGTTATCACAAATCTCATGAAGGAATTTGGGTTCCCAAAGTTGACGTTGGGAATATACAAGAACAAGTAGGGATTGAAGAAGAGGTGGAAGTTGGTAATGAAGAACATGAAGTCCGAGAACCCTCTCAAAATCCACAACCAACCTCTTCTCAAACATTGAGTGAAGTCATCAAACAAATACAAGAACTCCGCACTTTCGTGGGCCAAATATTTGACACAATTGAAAATCGTGTTGGAGTCCTTCAGGAAGAAGTCATTAAATTCCGCAATCAATTTGAGAGACAACCACCTGCTTAGATTACATTTCTTTCTATAATGTTATGTCTCTTTTAATTTCAAAACTTGTTCTTTGATGTAATGTTCTTAAGTCATTCTATTAGTACGTGGTTTTTATTATTGTTATAAAGTACTCCAAGAAGTTCTTACGTTATTGAATACGTTATTTATTTATTCAATATTCAAGTATTACAAGTTCAAGTTATTACTATAAAGATCCTTCCATGTCTGGGTACAACAAACACTAATGGGGAGTTATTCAACCTTGTATAGGTAGAACAGACATAATTTTGGTACAGAATGACATTTTTGTAATATTAATCGATTACGAATCCCCAGTAATCGATTACAACACCGTTAATTTGTCCCAGGTTTCCCTACCATGATCTCTGAACTTGGGAAGACTGAAAAAACACTACCAAACACTATTGGGGAGTTATTCAACCATGTTTGGGTAGCGTAGACATACTTTCTGTACAGAGTTTCATTTTTGTTATATTAATCGATTACGACTCCGCTATAATTACAACACCCTTAATTTGTCTCAGGTTTCCCTCCCATGAACTTTGAACCTGGGAACACTGAAAAAACACTACCAAACACTACTGGGGAGTTATTCAACCATGTCTGGGGATAGCAGACATAAGTTTGGTACACAATGAGATTTTTGTAATATTAATCGATTACGTGTCCCCTCTAATCGATTACAGCACCCTTAATTTGTCCCACGTTTCCCTGCCATGAACTCTGAACCTGGGAACACTGAAAAAACACTACCAAACACTACTGGGGAGTTATTCAACCATGTATTGGTAGCGCATACATACTTTTGGTACACAATGAGATTGTTGTTATATTAATCGATTATGAGTCCCCAGTAATCGATTACAGCACCGTTAATTTGTCCCGGGTTTCCCTGCCATGATCCCTGAACCTGGGAAGCCTGAAAAAACACTACCAAACACTACTGGGGAGTTATTCAACCATGTCTGGGTAGCGCAGACATACTTTCTGTACAAAGTTTCATTTTTGTTATATTAATCAATTATGACTCCCCTATAATCGATTACAACACCCTTAATTTGTCTCAGGTTTCCCTCCCATGAACTCTGAACCTGGGAACACTGAAAAAACACTACTGGGGAGTTATTCAACCATGTCTGGGTAGCGCACACATACTTATCGTACAAAATGAGATTTTTTTCTAATATTAATCGATTACGATTCCCCTGTAATCGATTACAATACCCTTAAATTGTCCTAGGTTTCCCTGCCATGAACTATGAACCTGGGAACACCTTCGTTTCCTCTTTGAAAGACATACACCTCGGACTGTTTGAAATATGGTTCACAACACGTTGCACAATGACCAACAGGGTGTGCCCCTATTTTGAACACTGAAAAAACACTACCAAACACTACTGGGGAGTTATTTAACCATCTCTGGGTAGTGCAGACATACTTTTGGTACAAAATCAAATTTCTGTAATAGTAATCGATTACAAGTCCCCTGTAATCGATTACAGCATCCTCACACCTGGACATTTCATATAACTACCACAATTAAAACTTCCCACTACTACCAAACAACAAATGGAATTAATATAACATTCAAAACTGAAACAACCACTTTCTTTATCAGCAATACAAAAGAAAATTGTTCGAAATACAACTATTCATAATTAAACATCAACCTAATACTGGAATAATCACAAATTACATTAATCAATCAAGTTTCGGACTATATCCAGTGTAGGGAGTTCTAAAAACTTGGCTTTTGTAACGTTTTCGACGTACTCTTTCCTTCATAACGGTTTCATGGTTGTAAACTCCTCCCTCACAGTCAAACTTATTGTAAAAATCATGTTGGTTACAGGGTGTACTGTAACCACCTTCATCTTTATTATTCTCTTGAAGCAGCTCAGCCTGCAATCCAGATAACTCTTCTTCAAGTTCTTCAATTACAACATCTCGTTCCTCTAAAGCATCATTAATACCTTTTATGAGTTTCGTATTGATTGTTGATTTTTCTTGTTTATTCAATTCCTCTCCATTTGAATTAACTGATGCTTTCACACATCTTTGACTATTTTCTGTCCTTGATGCACCATAACCATCAAGCATATGCAATTTCATCACAATTACCATTACATAAAACATTCATTCAAACAAATGTAATAAAACAATTAAGTACATACCACACCCGTCTCCATTGCACGTTTAATGAACTTGTCACCAACATTTATATTCATCCAATGCAAAAATCTTGGATATTTATGTACACAAACATTCGAAGGAATGAAACGATCACAAAACCAAACCTGAAATACATCATATACGTCATAATTAGTCATCTCAATTCACAAACAACAAACAATCCATGTAACAAATTTACCTGGAACACGTATACACAATTATCCACATAAACAGTGGTTGCACCTTTTCCTCTATTCCACGCTGTACAAGCTTTGCACAGACTGCTAAGTAGATAATGGTACACTATATGACCCCAACAAAAAGTTCCCAAATCACTTATTCTATCAACAATTTCAAACAAAATTGGGAATATTGTTCTGCTGCGATTAGGAAACAATACCTCACTAATTGCTACCAAAATGTACAACCTACAAACATCTATTGAAGACAACTTTTTGTGTTGCTTCAAAATAAATTCATATACCAAATCCAATTCATATTTTCCAACACCAAAGTACTTCCGACAATGACTTTCACTAAGTTTGTTTTCATTCAATTTAATCTGCTCACCAACCAAACCCAACCCTAGGCTTAAGCTGACATCTATTTCCTTGAATTCAACAAATTTATCTCTAAAACTAAAACCACCTCTGTCATCATCCCATCTAATCAATAAATCGCTCAAAATATTCCTTCCAATCTTAATATTATCATGTAATTCTAAAAACCATCGAAAGTGAGTCTTGGAGATTATGGACTTCTACTCCTTACTCAAAATGTCATTCAAAGAAGCAATACGTTTCGTTTTGAATGAGTGACGAACAAACAACTGCAAAAAAAAATGTATTTTGGTACAAATAACCAACGTAAGTCACAACCCAAAAGCAACACACACCAAAAAAATTACCAACACATGCAACACCAAAATCCCCTCCCCAAAATACGAATACGGAGACACGAAAAGTTCATACCTTGTTCGAACAACCATTGTCACCGAATGAACCCATTGCACAAAAAAGGTAACAACTTCCACCAAATCCACACCGAACGACAAAACGCTAATCTCTAACTCAAACAAAGAAGACGAGTTCAGAGAGACACCGAAGGAGACAACCGTAATCTACAAGTCAAACAAACAAACCCAATGTCCATAGAGATTCAAACAAAAACAATGGTGACAGGGAAGCGGGACAAAGAGATATTGAAAACAAACGAAACCCTTACAATGGAGGACGAACAACACTGCTATAAAGAGAGAAGTTGAAATGAAATTCAAATCCCTAAAATGGAGAGAGAAGAGGTTGATAAGGACAGAAAATACAGTTCGAAAATGAAGAGGGCAGTTTCGGAATCCTAACTTCTGGCCCCTCCAAATCACATTTTTAATTACAAATAACATTCAAATTCGACCAATTAAAAGTTGACACGTGGCGTTGTCAAATTTTTGTCAAATTGGCTTTGTTAGAATATCGCGATCCTGATACTTTAAGTAAATTTTGACAATAATATGACAACGACACGTTTCAGAGAATCATTGGTCCATTTAATTTAAAGAAAAAACAAAAATAGTGACATGGACTGGAAAATTAGGTTTCGAAAAGCTTTCTCCCATCTCCATCTCAATTTTTCGAAAGTGTTTGGACTCTTCCCTTGTTTTATCTGAGTTTTCTCCTTTCTCTCTGTTTTTCGATGAAACGTCCATCACCTGTGAAAGCTTTTCCCTTTTTTCCACTATTTTTGGCATGGGCGCGTTCCCCTCTATTGTTTTGGTGATTTGTTGTTTCGATAGCCCATTTTCCTTTTCTCTTTTTGTATTTTATATTGTGAAATAGAGAAATATGGTGAATGTGATCATGGAAGTATGTGTCCATTGTTAGAAAATCTCTCTAATTTTTTTTCCTTTTATCTCTCCGCTATAAAAGTAATTTTGTATGCAAGTGTTTTGACATTCGTTCAAAACGAAATAAATTGTGGTTTGAATCTAAGGTTGACTCACAACAAAAGATGTTTTATTCAAAGCATCCCGTTTAGTTGGTTTTTAGAGTTGTAAGAAAATGTTAAGATTAGTAGGAGTTTATTAAATGAGTTATGTGGTAGATGAGTTGACAGGAGGATGGGTTTTGTTTTGGAGAGAAAGTTAAAAATGGTTGAAGAAAAAATTGATTTAAATGGGATTGATGTACTTAGTCAATGTAAGAATTAGTTTGGTGATGGAAAAGTAGATGTCAATATGATATATCAATTTCTATTGGAAGAATATGAATATTTTCTTTTATCACATTTTTGTAGCTTGTATATTTTGTTAATGATCAGTGAGATTTTGTTACACTAGTGCAAAATTTGCCTTTCACGTCACTCAATAGACGTCCGTCTACGAAAACACTAACGTAAATAATTGACTGGTGGCATTTTCGTAAATAAGTTTGACAGTAGACGTCCGTTGTGGAGGACCCCGACGTGTATAATATTATAAATGTCGAGGCCCCTCCACAACGGACGTTTAAGAGGCTAACAGGGTAGTTGAAGAGTTAATTGCTTCAGCCTCTTAAAGTCCGTTGGAGGGGCCCCGACGTCTATAATATTATACACGTCGGGGCCCCTCCACAACGGACGTTTAAGCGGCTGACAAAGTAGTTGAAGAGTTAATTGTTTCAGCCTCTTAAACGTCCGTTGTGAAGGGGCCCTGACGTCTATAATATTATACACGTCGGGCCCCCTCCAACAGACGTCTAAAACCCCCCACGAATATCAATATTTAAATCCAAAACACGTCATATTAGTTATGGCCCCGACGTTTATAATATTATAAACGTCGGGGCCTTCTAGTACCGGACGTCTAGGGCCATTTATACTAAAACGTGAACCCGCGAGGAGTTACGCTCACTGTTCATCGTCTTCCCCGCGATTTCACTCTGCGGCATTGCATTTCCAGGTGCGTTTTCTCTGTTTTGGACTGTTTAAATTTACTTTTAATCCGATTAAATTGTTCTGTGATGAAATATCTTTGATTTGAACCGATTAAAAATCGTTTTCAATGCATTTCGGTGCAGTTTCTTGTGTTTTCTTGGGCAGCATTTTTGACTGTTTTTGGCCTAAGTTTTAGGTCGTGCACTCCTCGATTTCCCTCCATTTCATTTGGAATCTGCTTTTCAGGTTAGCTTCTTCGTTGATAATTTTTTTGTATGCATGTTATTGGGTTTTGTGTATGCATGTTTTTGACTTTAAGGTCTGCATGTGTTATTGGCTTTTGAATATGCATGTATTAGTTGTGTTATTATAATTGTCATGTTAGATTATAAGTATCAAATCATTGAGTGACACTTAGCTCCCGTTTGAAATTTAACACAAACGATTAATCTTTTAATCGTTTGTGTTAAATTTTGAATTGTCCAAAATTTTGGTTCAGTGTTTGTGTTGTTCTCTAGATGCATATTTGATTGTGGTCATCTTTGACTACTCTCATTTCGTGTATTTCGAAGACCAATGCGAAATGCTGCCGAAATCTTATCAAATTTATGATGTTGACTTCTTTGCACGTGTCTTAGCAAAATATAAAAATTAATTTTTTTGAATGGGTAGGGCCTAACCTTGTGAGAGTTAAAAACTTAAACTGATGATTTTACGAACATAGAATGGATCGAAGCTGGATGAAATGAACGTTGCATCAGTGAAGAATATGATAAGGGTGTTTCGGAGTTCTTGCAATATGTTGAACAAAATGCTAAGTTTGTGAACGGGACATATTTTTGTCCTTGTGTGCGTTGTCTTAATCAAATACGGCAAGACTTAGGCAATGTGTGTGACCATCTATTCATGTTCGGCATCATGAGGACTTATATCGTTTGGACTTGGCATGGAGAAGTATTGGACCAGCCTACCACGTCACGAGGAACGGATTATGTGGAAGAATGGATGATTGATCATTTAGAGGACATGATACGTGATGTCGGTGAAGATAATTTTGGAAGAGCTAATTTGTATGATTCTCTTATAAATGATTCAGAGCAACTATTGTTCCCCGGATGCTCGAACTTTACACGTCTGTCTGCAACTTTAAAGTTGTTTAGTTTAAAAGCTAGGAATGGATGGACCGATTAAAGTTTCACCGAGTTGTTGGAGTTGTTGAAGGAGATGCTTCCAGAAAATAATACTCTACCTATTCGTAATTACGAGGCAAAAATTTTTTTATGTCCAATGGGTCTTGAATATCAAAAGATACATGTTTGTCCTAATGATTGTGTTTTGTACACAAAGGAGTTTGCTTCGCTAAACTATTGTCCAACATGTGGTTTATCCCGTTTTAAAAAGAAATCTGACAGAAACACTACTGATGAAGGTAATGATGGTGCACCTGCTAAGGTGATGTGGTATTTGCCTATAATAAATAGGTTCAAAATTTCCAGAGTTTGGTGCAGATCCAAGAAACTTAAGACTTGCACTTGCAACTGATGGTATGAATCCTTATGGAAACTTAAGTAGCAAACACAGTTCATGGCCAGTTATGTTGATGATTTACAATCTTTCTCTTATGTTGTGGATGAAGAGAAAATATGTGATGTTGTTCATGATGATATCGGGTCCTAGAAAACCTGGAAATGACATTGATGTTTACTTAAAACCTTTAATTGATGATTTGAAATTGTTGTGGGAAGAAGGGGTCGACGTGTTTGATTCACATGTTCAGGAACAGTTCCGTTTGCGTGCAATGTTGTTTTGCACTATAAATGATTTTTCAGCGTATGGAAACTTGAGCGGTTATAGTGTTAAAGGTCATTTTGCATGTCCCATATGTGAAGAAAACACTAGTTACCTTCAATTGAAGCATGGACAAAAGACGGTATATACAAGACATCGAAAATTCCTTTCTCGTAATCACCCTTATCGTAGATTGAAAAAAGCATTTAATGGAAGTGCTGAGGATGAGGTTGTGTGCAGACCCCGGAATGGTGAAGAGGTGTACAACGAAGTCAAAAACATTGCCATTGTGTTTGGAAAACATCATAAAAGTACCCTTGTAAAAAACATTTGGAAGAAACGATCAATATTTTTTAAGCTTCCATATTGGTGTCAACTTGATGTTAGACATTGTATTGATGTGATGCATGTTGAAAAAAATGTTTGTGACAGTGTCATTAGAACTTTATTAAACGTCAAAGGGAAGAGCAAAGACGGAATAAAAGCACGACAAGATTTGGCTGACATGGGAATCCAATCTGAGTT
Organism: Vigna umbellata; assembly: GCF_029865625.1. Classification (NCBI taxonomy): domain Eukaryota; kingdom Viridiplantae; phylum Streptophyta; class Magnoliopsida; order Fabales; family Fabaceae; genus Vigna; species Vigna umbellata. The sequence continues at coordinate 9,437,538 of NC_142172.1, read as the reverse complement.
ACATCCACAGATAATAGGAAGACGCACCTATCTGCCCCCAACCTGTCACACACTTTCTAAAAAAGAAAAACAAAGTTTTTGTAGCTGTTTAAGAGTGAAGGTTCCACAAGATTATTCTTCAAATATTAGTAACCTTGTTTCTATGCAAGAGTTAAAGTTAGTTGGTTTAAAGTCTCATGATTGTCATGTATTGATGCAACAATTGTTACCTGTTGTTATTCGAGGCATATCACCTCCTTCTGTTAGGGGTATTCTGACACGCCTGAGTTTGTTCTTTAATGCCATTTGCAAGAAAGTTGTTGACCCTCGAGGTTTAGATGAATTGGAAAATGAAGGAATAAGACTACTATGTCAATTGGAGATGTATTTTCCACCTTTTTTGATATCATGGTACATTTGATTGTTCATCTAGTCAGAGAAATTCGAATATGTGGGCTGGTCTTCTTAAGGTGGATGTACCTAGTTGAAAGATACATGAAGATCTTAAAGGGATATGTCAAGAATCAGTATAGACCAGAAGCTTCAATCATAGAGCGATACGTTGCAGAGGAAGCCATTGAATTTTGTTCAAGTTATATGCCATCTTGTGAACCAGTGGGTCTTCCCAAGAGCATACATGAAGGAAAATGTGAAGGTAAGGGTGTTCGAGGTGTGAGAATTCAAAGTGTTAGCAGAAAAGAAGTTGACCAAGCTCATTTGTACATCTTAAACAACACTGTTGATGTGATTCCTTACATTTCTGACCACGTTAATGAAATAAAGGCAACAAATCCAAGAATGAGTGAAAAATGGCATCTTAGTGAACATGTGAAAACCTTCTTACAATGGTTTAAGAAAAAGATTTATGCGACTCCACATGTTTCTGAAAGTTTATTGAGGTTATCTCGTGGACCGAACGCAGATGTCATGACATATGATGGGTACTATATAAACAATATTTCTTTTCAGACAAAGGTAGAAGATGACAAAATTAGAGTTCAAAATAGTGGTGTCACACTACAAGCTGAGGCTGTCCACTTTGCTAGTTCTAAAGACAAAAATCCAATCACAACATCCATGAGTTATTTTGGAATAATACAAGAAATATGGGAAGTTGAGTATGTCACTTTTAGAGTCCCAGTTTTCAAGTGTAAATGGGTTGATATAAATTCTGGTGTCATGACAGATGACTTTGGTTTCACATTGGTAGACTTGAACAAGATGAATTACACTGATGAACCATTTATCATGGCTAGTCAAGCAAGACAAATATTTTACGTAAATGATCCAGCGAATAAAAAATGGTCAGTGGTTTTAGAAGGAAAAAACATGCATGGACATGATGATGACGATTCTCTTGATATACTTGAGACAACATCTATTGCATCTAGACCCATTGAAGACCCAGTTGATGACGTTGTTGATGTCATCCAGGCAATTCGTAGTGATCACAATGAAGGGATTTGGGAGAAAACAATATCTTAATAGGTTGTGATATTTTTTGTATTGACTTTATATTTATGTTCATCATAATTGAATTATTACTAACCTTGTATAATTTTTCAGGTATGTCGGCCTCAGACTCAAGATCGGGACAGACCAGACGTGGTCGAGGCGTCACACGATTGGCAGATGTGACATCCGGAGGCGTTGATGGGTAGAGGAGACATGTTGACATTGACCCCAGATCAGGTCAGGCATCAGGGCCAAATGCTGATAGGTTTAGGAGTTATCTGGGTAAGTTAGCAAAAAGCCATGTCTCTATCCTTCATGCAACTTGGGATGACATCCCAGAGGTCAATAAGAACCTCTTATGGCAAGATATTCAGGTATGTTTACTTACAACACTGTTGATATACTTATTTCTTTCATCTTTTCAAATCAATAACATGTGTTTTGTTTTAAACAACAACATTATGATATTCCAAACACAATACAAATTAGAAAGAAAGTGTTATCGCATATAGCGATAAGATGGAGGGATTTCAAGACAAGGCTGACACGACTATATGTCTTTGGAGACAGACAACATGAAAATTTATGTCAGCAGTATACCTTCACAGAGGAGGAGTGGATACAGTTTCGTGCATCTAGAGAGTCTGAGGAATGGAAGGTTTGTTTCTTAACATCTGAAAAGTCTTTCATTGAGTTCTTTTGATTTTACACTTATTTATATACATGGTTTCACAGGGTAAAAGGTTAGCCTCCCAAGAAAGACAACGGCTAAACGATGCACCACACTTGTTATCACGAGGTGGTTATGCAAAACTGGAAAAAAAAATTAGAAAGTTTAGAGCGGATGCCTTGGGACTTGAGTCGCCGGACCTAGCACCTGCACCTGCTAGGTACGAGCTGGGGAAGGCTGCTCAGACTAAATCTGATGGGAACATGACATCTTCCTCAGCTGCCTTGATCTCACAAAGAATTGTGTAAGTTCAAATTCCAAACATTGTTTGATTGTGTATCTATCACAGCATGTCTTCAAAGTAACTTCATTTTTTTATGTGAGGATGAGTTGGTTGAGCAGCAGACTCAGGGAACATTTGTTGGCTAAGGTAGGGATGACATTCTAACAACGGCCATTGGAAAGCCCGAGCACCTAGGACGTGTACGTGAAGTTCCTGGGGCGATTGGTCTTCGTGACTACTTTGGCCCTACACAGAAAACCACTCAATCAATGAGTCAAGAGGCACTGAGGCAGATGGATCTTCAGTGGGAGGAAAGACTCAACCAAAGCATGAGATCAATGGAGCTACGATTCATGGAGCAGCTACAAGAACAAAAAGAAATACAAAGAGCGCTTGAAGAGAAGCTGCATTCCATGACCCAAGGCAACACGGGGCCCGCTGAAACTCCCACACCACCTCGTGTCAGCACTAGAGGATCATGCTCTGCTGTAGAACCTACTCAGTATAGCGGTCAATATAAGCTGTTGGTTGATGGGGATCCCCCACGCATTGTGGCTGTCGGACGAGTGCTTGAGGGAGGGCAGACTATTCATGGTGTTCCCATATTACCCCACCACGTGCGTGTGACGATTGACGAGATTCGGGATCCCCAGGCTCAGGTGCCTGTACCCACTCCAGAAATTAATTTTGTGGGGGAGGTCATAGGATCATTTATAGCCTGGCCTATAGCATTGATCATGTCACACATCGCTACTACACAGGTATAATGTCTTTGTTATTAGTATTTCTATGTTAAGTTTAAAAATATTTGTTGATAACTCTTTGATGAAATTCTTATCTTCAGTTCACACGTACTCAGAAGCAGCCGATTCATGATAAAGTCATACATGAAGATGATGACATGGCTGAAGCGGAGGATGATCCTCTATCAAAGCTAATGACAAGATTACCCAGGTTGAAGAGAGCACCATTAGAACTATACTGGGATTTGAGAGTATTTGGTCTGCCCCCCCCCCCCCCCCCATGTGCCAGTATATATCACATTGCCTGATGCATTGGAGGTGATTGGGGGAGACAGGATGTTGAATATTTCCATCATTTAACTGTGGTGCATGTAAGATAGTTAATTTTGTCTTCCATATTTCTTTTTCTTTGATTCCTATAGTTTCTAACAACTTAACTTTGTTGTTTTAGGTACATGGACACAATCGTTGTAGACCAAGGTCGATCTTCCATGTACGGATTTGTTGAACCTCAGACCATTCAACCTTCTGGTAACACACTTGAAAACAGACAACATTATTTGTAAACATGGATGGATGAGTCAAAAAGAGACGTATACCTTGTGTCATACATTGATGGGTAGGTGTTGTTATATGTAAAAGTTCATTATTAAAGTTTCCTTAATTACTTAGTTAAATAACTATTTGTCCTTCGTGATAGGTCGCACTGGCAGCTGATGGTCATCATTCCCAAAAAATGTAAAATTATATGGGTTTGTTCGTTGCACAGGAAGATGAAAAATGACTTGAGAACCATGCTTCAAGGGTAAGTATTTCTCCAAAAATGACTTTGAATTTGATGTTCACCTTAAACTTTTATGATAAATATAGTTATGATAATTTTACTTTGTGTTTTCAATCTGTACAGAGTTATTGGTAAATCTCGAGGTCAACTAGTTCAAATTTTATATCCAAAGGTTGTAAGTAATTTATAGTTCTAATTCATTTTCTATGTTATTGAATGATCTAAATTCTTGACTATTTAGTTTGTCATTTTAGTGTAACTAGCAGCAGGATTCATGGGAATGTGGCTTCTATGTCATGTGTTGGATTAAGACCATCATTCGAGCTGTCATTACAGATGACTGGAATGAGGTAATGATGCATACCTTGAATACATTACAAATCAAATTCATCTTTAAACATATATGAAACCGTAATGAATCTTTCTTCAATTTTGCAGCGCTTCAAGAGTACATCTCCTATACCAGAGGACACAACAAATTAGCTTATAAGAGAAAGCAAAACCCAAGACTTACGCACCTCAGCATAGCGGCACGTAGGCGAAGGTTAACGCATTGGTGGAGGAAACCAAAGATATAACGAAGATGGTGCGGAAGAACCATTTTTTGACAGAATAATGTCCATACCTCGAGGAAAGGAGGCACCTTTACCCCCTTCGTCATCCAAGCAAGAGACCATTTTCCACAACAAGAACTTCAATAGATGGAGGAAATGACACCGCTAAAATCGATGGTCGAGAACGCGAGAGGTGACGGAATGCACAAATGATGGTGGGTGACAATGAAGGTTATTATATTGGAGGTTAAGAGGGAGAAAAACAAAACTTTAGAGAGAAAGGAGATAAGACGAAAGAGAAAGGGGGAAAGACGAACGATAGAGGAGAGAAGACGAAGAGGTGGTTTTCGTTCCATCAATCACAGACAATCAACATGCATGCACAATTCCCATAACATTAAAACTTAAAAACAAAGGTATTTAACTTCCTTTGCTTTTTAAAGGATCAAACTACTGCTAATATAAGTTCCAAAGATTCAAAGCATTTTATTTGCTTCTACAACAAGTCACTAAAACATGATCATGATATAAAGTTAGTATTACTGATTAGTAGAGAATCCTATAAATAATTCAGATAACACATGCAAAACGAGAACAACTCACATGCATGGAGAAACGCACAAACTAAAGAAAAGAACATAAACTAACTTATTCTTTTATATAACTAATTAGGCAGACAAATTTGAAAATCTGGTCTCAATGATCATTTGAACATTCTATGATTTTCAAACAAAGAAAGAGAATAAAAGACTCTTAGAAGATATGTGTTTTAGAAAAATAGTATATTCTTATACAATGAATCTCGTTAACTAAAATTTTATTTTTAAATTTGAACTTTTAGTATTAATATAAGTGCGTTTCATTATTTAAACTCTAATACACAATTTTATAGGCTATTACACAATTTATCGTAAATTATTAAAATATTATTACTAATAAAAGTAACAATACAAATATCATTTTAATAGATACATATTATTGTTTTAAAATTATTCTAAATTATTTTTTTATAAAATAAAATATTATTTAAGTAACTATATACCCATCTAATCATCATTATATTATTTTAACTAAAACATAAAAGATAAAATAATGAAGATGTTATCATCTATCAATAAGTTTTAAAGGGATAATAAAGCTTGGGACACATTGATGATAGGATGCAATTAATATACTGCATGGATGATGACATCTTGTGAGCTTGTTTAGTTTTTTTTTTTTTTAATATTCTTTAGTAGATTAGTGCTTCTCGTGGTGTATATTATAATATTAAAAAGGAAAATGTTATTCCAACAACGCTTTTTTAACACAGTTTTGACAACGTGCACGTGGCAGCTTCCTATTGGCTCAGTAATTTGAAAATGGAACAGAGAAGGGGTTACGGTCATAGGGGTATTTTGGGCTTTCTAAATAAAATTTTGACAAAATATGGGTTTCGCGGTTTAGGGTGCCTTCCTTCTTCTCGTTCGTTCAAGCCTTCCTTCTTCTCGTTCGTTCGCGGTTTAGGGTGCCTTCCTTCTTCTCGTTCGTTGAAGCCTTCCTTCTTCTCGTTCGTTCAAGCCTTCTCTGTCGTCCGTCTTCTCTCTCGGTGTGTGTCCGTCTTCTCGTTCGTTGAAGCCTTCGTTCTCTTGCCGTGTTCGAAGCTTCCATCCTCGGTTTCGTTCTCTCCTCCTTCTTCAAAACGTCCGTTGAAACCCTTACATTTTGGTGTAAGTAAAAATGGGCTAGCCCTGACATTGTGTTTTACTCTGTGTTTTAGTTTTTCATTAAGTTGAATGATATAACTGAGTGTGGAATGTTGTCTTCTTAGGGCCGTTGCAATGGAAGGGAAAAAAGCAAGTGTAAGAAAAAAATTAAATTTTTTGTTTATATATTATTTAATTATCTTACGGATTGTAGTTAGTAATAAATTTTTATGATTTTTTTTGTAGTGGCGACTTCTTATCTCGATGGATTCATCGATCATAATTGAAATGAATCGTTTACTCCGACAGTGTCATGTGGATCGGATTAGGATGACACCATTTATGTGGTGTTTGAATATTAATAACCCTGTGGAGGTGAATTTAAAATTATTGAAGGTTATGGTTAGCAGGTGGGTTGGAAATGATAACAGTTTTAGAGTTAGTCAAAAGTTGGTGCCCTTTAGAGTTGTTGATGTGTTGATGAGCTTAGGTTTAGAAATAGGTGGTTTAGAGATTCCCTTTGATGAAGTAGTTGGTGGATTGGTTGGTGAAATGTTCAAATCAAAAACCATCAGTTTGAAGGACTTGACAGACATGTTTAATGTCATTGTTCATGATAAATACATTGAAGTCGATGTAGTGTGTAGGTTATATATATTAGTTTGTTTGGTTGTTTTCTATTTCCCTAGGAAATCAAGGCATGTTTGTAACATGCCTTTTGGAGTGTTAGATGACTTAGACCGCTTGTGTCTATATGATTGGTGCACCGGTGTACATAAACACATTGTAGAGAATTTAAATAAATGTAAGAAGAAAATTATGGGAGCAGGTATCCCCCAGTCAGTCACTCTCAGTGGCAATGTGGCAGTCTTGCAGGTAATATGATATGTAGTTCACTATTTTGATGTAGTGCAGAACATTGTGAATTATGTTTGATGAAATAATTTTATGATATTTTAGGCTTGGGCGGTTGAGAGACTCTCTTTGCATGGTCATCCTTCGCACCGGTTTTTCCCGCGCATAATGAGATAGTTCCCGTTTAAATCAAGGACCGAAAAAATTGAAAATATTTTTATGACCGGAGATGTAAGTGTTTTGTTTTTCGTTATTTTGTATGTTTAAATGGATTGTGTATTTTGTCTGAATTTGTTGTGTGCTATTGGTGCAGTTAAATATGGAGTGGTATATACGAAATGAAGATTGTCATAGGCCGGAAATCCGTGCAGCTTTCAACTTGGATGACGAAGGATCCTTGGGTGAAGGATCCAAGGTTGACAAAGACGATGATGAAGAAGAAAGCTCTGATGACGGGGCATGGGAAGCAGGTGCGGAGGACAGATTGAGGAAAAATAACGAACATATCAGAGCATTGAATGCCAAGATTGGAGTTTTGACTAGGGAGCTATTTGAAATTTATCAAACTCCAATCTTTCACGAAGAAGATGCATGTGCCACTGATGAAGAGGTTGGGGGTGGAGTTGGAGGTGAGGATAATGCTGAAGTTGGGGGAGAAGAAGAAGGTGATGGACATGGAGTTGGAGGTGAGGAGAATGCTGAAGTTGGGGGAGAAGAAGAAGGTTATGGAAATGAAGTTGATGACCCCCTAGGTGCACATGCTGAAGTAAGAGGGGATGATGAAACTGTTGGTAACATTAATTTTATTGAAATAGAAGATGATGCTGATGAAGGAGAACCAGAGGTGGTGCCATTGGCTATACCCCCATTGCGGAGTTTTGTTGGTGATCCAAGCACTAGTGTTGATGCAAACCAATTGTATACAGCAGTCAGCATCAGAGAGATGAACGTACACAGGTATGTGGTATGAATTGTAGTTGTGGTTGAGGAATATGTATTGTTTGTGATTGAGTAATATTTGTATGTTTAGGGTTGTAAGCGAGATAATTGGCCAAACCTTGAGCACGACTTCAATTTACACTTTGGCCCCACTGAAATACGTTGATAACATGGTTAGTATTGTCACATTTGGTTGTGTTTCATGTTATAGTTTATTTTAGTAATGTGAAATTTTTTTATTGTGTAGGTGGTGTTGTTTGCTTGTACGGTCTTTATGTACTTTGAGAAAAGGTTGTCCGGTGTTGTTAAGAGGTTTCATTTTAGTCCGTTATACTCGGTAAATAAAATTTGATATTGTGTCATATTTATGATTGAAGAAAGTATTTTTGATCGAATTTTTATTGATGATTTTGAAATTGTCCACAGCACCATATTCTTACAGATTATAGGAAACGTCCACAGAATCGCCATGTATTCACGCTTCATAACTATAACACTTATTTGCGTTCCGATCATTTTGGACTTGAAGAATTACCCACGGCGGACTTTGTGAGTAACCTTGAATTTCCAAATCTTGTCGACTTTTGGTTGTAAATGTGTTACTGAAATTGTTTATATTTTTTGTAGTTGTTTCTGCCATTTGTCCACGATGATCACTGGTGGTGTTATTCAGTGAAATTGAGGTCAATGGAGATTTTTGTGATCGATTCATTGGGGAAGGGGATCAGAGACCGCAAAAGGATAGACACAGCCGTTGTAAGATTCGACATCTTTCATTGTTGATTACCGTGTGATTATGACATAACCCTGCATTGTTTAAGTATTTATTGTTTTTGTTAACTGGTAGGCTGAAAATATGGCACGGTTTTTTTGCATCCTGATGAATATACCGGAAGGTAGTATTGCTCCTTTGACAGTTAAACAAGCAAATATCCCATCCCAACCAAACTTGTAAGTTTCTTGAACTGTAGTGCCGGACGATATTGTGATGTATATGGGCAAAAGTAATCTGATGTTGTGGGTATATTATTTCAGACATGATTGTGGAGTAATAATGTTGAAAGCAATGGAAATCTGGGATGGAGATGAAAAATACAACGGGAAAAGCATGCCTGAATATACAACTGTAAGTTGGAACTGTGTGTTTGATAATATTGTTGTATGTCCTGGTTTGTAATGTGGAAAATGTTGGTTTCAGGAGGAGCTGCTTGGGATTAGAAAGCAATATGTGTGTGACTGGATCCTGGACAACGAGAACACTAGCAGAATGGAAGCCCTACATCTATACGGCATTGTCTAGGATTGCTAAGAAATTATCAAATTTTGACATGTATAAGATGTTCATATATGTACCTAATGTTATTTGACAATTTTGACATGTATAAGATGTTGAAATATGTACCTAATGTTATTTGACAATGTACAGTATGTGTTTGTAATAAGAACAGTGGTTGGATTTCGAAATGAATTGTTTTTACTTTGCGTTTGTGTTTGTTATAATGACAAAATTAGTGATTGAAAAATGAACGCAGCATTATAATAAAAATTTGAAAAGTACGAGAGCATTTTCACTAAAATTAATGGTAATTAATGCGAAGGATTTGATCAATTTCCGAGTGGGGAGATGGGTGTTGGTGATTGATGTGAACGCAAGAAGGTTGGAGTTACCCGTGATGAGTAGGGGGACTAAGTAGTGCAAGGAATGAGTGAGACTGCTGAAAAAAAGCTCTGGTAATCGTTTACAGGACCCCTGTAAACGATTACCCGAGAGAAATTGCCCATTTGTACAGAAAGTCCAACACAGGTACTCAGTCAGGTGAACACAGGTCACCATTAGAAGAAAAAGTGACTTTTAGGCACTTCTGCAAGTGTCTGAGGCCTGTGCAGGTGTTCCAGTGGTGGGAGAGGGTGGATGGTGATGTGATGTGAGGCCAAGGAGTGTGGGGTGACCCCGTCATGAGTTGGAGGAGCAAGCTGTGCAAGGAATGAGTGAGACTGCTGAAAAAAGGGGCTGGTAATCGTTTACAGGACCCCTGTAAACGATTACCCGAGAGAAATTTGGAATTTGTACAGAAAGTCCAACACAGGTACTCAGTCAGGTGAACACAGGACACCATTGGCAAAAAAAGTGACTTTTAGGCACTTCTGCACCTGTCTGAGGCTGGTGCAGGTGTTGCAGTGGTGGGAGAGGGTGGGTGGTGATGTGATGTGAGGCCAACGAGGGTGGGGAGACCCCTCATGAGTTGGAGGAGCAAGCTGTGCAAGGAATGAGTGAGACTGCTGAAAAAAAGCTCTGGTAATCGTTTACAGGACCCCTGTAAACGATTACCCGAGAGAAATTGCCCATTTGTACAGAAAGTCCAACACAGGTACTCAGTCAGGTGAACACAGGTCACCATTAGAAGAAAAAGTGACTTTTAGGCACTTCTGCAACAGTCTGAGGCCTGTGCAGGTGTTCTAGTGGTGGGAGAGGGTGGATGGTGATGTGATGTGAGGCCAAGGAGGGTGGGGAGACCCCTCATGAGTTGGAGGAGCAAGCTGTGCAAGGAATGAGTGAGACTGCTGAAAAAAGGGGCTGGTAATCGTTTACAGAACCCCTGTAAACGATTACCCGAGAGAAATTGGGAATTTGTACAGAAAGTCCAACACAGGTACTCAGTCAGGTGAACACAGGTCACCATTAGAAGAAAAAGTGACTTTTAGGCACTTCTGCAACTGTGTGAGGCCTGTGCAGGTGTTCCAGTGGTGGGAGAGGGTGGATGGTGTTGTGATGTGAGGCCAAGGAGGGTGGGGAGACCCCTCATGAGTTGGAGGAGCAAGCTGTGCAAGGAATGAGTGAGACTGCTGAAAAAAGCCTCTGGTAATCGTTTACAGCACCCCTGTAAACGATTACCCGAGAGAAATTGGGAATTTGTACAGAAAGTCCAACACAGGTACTTAGTCAGGTGAACACAGGTCACCATTGGAAGAAAAAGTGACTTTTAGGCACTTCTGCAACTGTCTGAGGCCTGTGCAGGTGTTCCAGTGGTGGGAGAGGGTGGATGGTGATGTGATGTGAGTCCAAGAAGGCTTGGGAGACCCCCCATGAGTTGGTGGACCAACCTGTGCAAGGAATGAGTGAGACTGCTGAAAAAAGGGGCTGGTAATCGTTTACAGGACCCCTGTAAACGATTACCCGAGAGAAATTGGGAATGTGTACAGAAAGTCCAACACAGGTACTCAGTCAGGTGAACACAGGTCACCATTGGAAGAAAAAGTGACTTTTAGGCACTTCTGCAAGTGTCTGAGGCCTGTGCAGGTGTTCCAGTGGTGGGAGAGGGTGGATGGTGATGTGATGTGAGGCCAAGGAGTGTGGGGTGACCCCTCATGAGTTGGAGGAGCAAGCTGTGCAAGGAATGAGTGAGACTGCTGAAAAAAGGGGCTGGTAATCGTTTACAGCACCCCTGTAAACGATTACCCGAGAGAAATTGGGAATTTGTACAGAAAGTCCAATACAGGTCATCAGTCAGGTGAACACAGGTCACCATTGGCAAAAAAAGTGACTTTTAGGCACTTCTGCACCTGTCTGAGGCTGGTGCAGGTGTTGGAGTGGTGGGAGATGGTGGGTGGTGATGTGATGTGAGTCCAAGGAGGCTGGGGAGACCCCCCATGAGTTGGTGGTGCAACCTGTGCAAGGAATGAGTGAGAGTGTTCAAAAAGGGCTCTGGTAATCGTTTACAGCACCCCTGTAAACGATTACCCGAGAGAAATTGGGAATTTGTACAGAAAGTCCAACACAGGTCATCAGTCAGGTGAACACAGGTCACCATTGGAAGAAAAAGTGACTTTTAGGCACTTCTGCAACTGTCTGAGGCTGGTGCAGGTGTTCCAGTGGTGGGAGAGGGTGGATGGTGATGTGATGTGAGTCCAAGAAGGCTTGGGAGACCCCCCATGAGTTGGTGGACCAACCTGTGCAAGGAATGAGTGAGAGTGCTGAAAAACGCCTCTGGTAATCGTTTAAACGATTACCCGACAGAAATTGGGAATTTGTACAGAAAGTCCAACACAGGTACTCAGTCAGGTGATCACAGGTCACCATTCGAAAAAAAACTGACTTTTAGTTTTACAGACAACTGCAGTGTTATTAAGTGGTATTGGTTAGTGTTATTGGTTAGTATTAAGTGGTATTGGTTACTGACTTTTACTCACAACTGGCATGGTATTAAGTGTATCATAAATTGAACATTACATAATAAATGTCGAGAATTGAGGAACCATTGTGAAACTAAACAACTTCATTTTATTAAATACTTCAAATGATCAAAGGAGGAACTGGATTACATAGTTCTTTAAAAAGCAGTAAAGAAAGCCTAAACAAGCAATTTTAAGTCTCAGGATTGTTTGCATAAGCACTTGGCAAGTGTTGCAGTTGTTCTTCAATGTTCCCAACACGCGATTGCAACGCATCAAACCTTGTAGTGATGACCATGTCCATGTTTCCAAATCTTGTTTCAAGGGCATCAAATCGAGTTTCAAAGGCATCAAATCTTGAACCAACAAAGGTTTGCAGTTGTTCTATGCGGTTGATTACATTATCTAGTGTTGTAGATGAACTGCCTTGTTCATCATGTTGTCCTTGATTCTGTTGACCTTCTTGTAAGGGGGGATGGGGGGCATTGCCTTTGGGAACCCATTCTCCTTCATCATTTTGCATATAACCAAATGATGCTAGAACTTCATAACCAATTCTTTGCTTGAACTTCAGTTCTGAAATGGGATAACTTTCAGTAGGCACTTGAAAGTGTTCCATGAAGATGGTTATCAAATGTGGATACGGCAACTTTGCGTTCTCCCTTAATGCTCTTTTCATCTTATATCTAATAAGATGTCCCCAGTTAATTTGAATGGAATTGAAAAATGCCCATAGCAGCATAATATCCTCTTCAGATGCCTGACCAATATTGGTTGCACGAGGAAGTAATACTCTAGTGAGAACGTAATGAAGTATCCTTGGTTGAACCTTCATTTGCCCCGCTAGTATTCTAGATTGTATGGCTGCATCATCTCTACACACTAGTTGCCTTGCAGTGACAGAATCGTATTGTTCTTTCCACTCATCTACAACTTTGCCTTCGTAGCAAACACCCTCAGATGGGAGATTAGTCAGTTGTTGAAAAAGATTAGGGCTGACCCTAATTTTGACCCCTCTAACTTCGCTTCGAATAACCCCCGTATCCGATATTGACATGTTGCTATAGAACACTCTCACTAATTGTGGGTGGTAATGTCTTCTTAAACACACAAATTCAGTCAGCCCAGCTTCGTGTAATATGTCATAGAATTGAAAATTTTTTCCTTGAAAGTATTCGTCCTGTAGATACTTACTCTCCAAAATTTCCCGATTTACGAAATGTTGGGCATATTTCTCCTGTTGCTCATCCGACGAGAAGAGATCATTGGTAGGCGTAGGAGGGGATGACGATGGTGATGGGGTTGGACTCCGGCGACGGCGACGTCCACCAACGGAAGAAGATGCCTTTTGTTTCTTCGTTCCACGATCAGCCATTGTATTTCGTTTAGGGTTTTCCACTGACAGAAGAGAGGTTTTCGAAACCAATATGAGGAAGGATGTGTTTTGGGCGGTTACGAACACGATTGCAAGTTATACACGTTATGCAGTGGGATAATTAGGTTTAATTAACTGAACACAGTAATCGATTACCAGAGCCTCGTAATCGATTACAATGGCCTCGTAATCGATTACCAAAGCCTCGTAATCGATTACAATAACAAATACTGGTGTGGTCATATGCATCACATACATTCATTAAAGGAATTTCATCGAAGACCATTTTAACTTTGAAAAACATAAAAAAGTTACAAAATAAGCAGCAAACAAGTTGTATATATCAGTTGATGTTCTTATCGAAATTGTTATGTACAGCTGACAACAACGACATAAATCCAAAATGACCCATTTCGGTATCTTGTGATAGTTGGATAGTGTCCGCTTCAAATTGTTCACGGTGATCACATTCAAGAACATTACTTGGTCTTTCGCCCTGAAACAACACAACTACTAAGTTAAACATAATTGATAGACTAAAAACTATGTAATAAATATTTTGACCGTAAATAATGACTCACGCATTGTTCGGTTGGTGGTGTTGAAGTGTTTGTCAATGAAGTTGACTTTTTTCTTTTGGTTTTTTTCTCAACAGTGGACTTCAACCTATTTGTGCGTGGACGTCCTTTTCGCTTAACAGTTGCAGGACTGTGTACAAGGACATCAGATGTTCCAACTGGAGTAAGTGGTATTGACGTGCATGCACCAGTATCGTATCTTAGTTGGCCTGCATCACTGATGATGTTATTTGTCATGGAAGAACTGAATCCAAATTTTGTACCCAAACAACTAAGTTCTTTTTCCAATTCAGTACTAGCTTCCTCAGACTCACATGCAACTTCAGCAATTTCATAAAAACGTTTGCACAAGAGTTTGTATCTTTGCATCCGTGGTTCATTTGTCGAATTACTATACGATGCTGTTATTAGTGTGTGTCTTCTTCGAATGTTTTTGCTCCAGCGCCTCAAAATGTATTGTGAGGGAACACTGTAAACATCTTCTTGGCCAAATACCAACAGGGAATGGCGACATATAATTCCTCTAAACTCAAAGAGGTGGCAAGAGCAAGTGGTTGTCTGTGTGATGGGATCAAATTGAACTTTGTAAAATTTATCCGGTACACGATTACCCTCCCACATTCGTTCCTCTTTTACAGTGTAAGTGTTCCACAAGTCCTCCTTTAAGGTGTCTTTGATGAAACAATTCATCCTTGAACGGAATTCTGTTTGGACCTCCTCAAACTTTGCATGTGTGTATTCCACTTGAAATTGTCTCTCAGACACTTGCACAGGCCTCAGACACTTGCAGAAGTGCCTAAAAGTCACTTTTTCTTCCAATGGTGACCTGTGTTCACCTGACTGATGACCTGTGTTGGACTTTCTGTACAAATTCCCAATTTCTCTCGGGTAATCGTTTACAGGGGTGCTGTAAACGATTACCAGAGCCCTTTTTGAACACTCTCACTCATTCCTTGCACAGGTTGCTCCACCAACTCATGGGGGGTCTCCTCAGCCTCCTTGGACTCACATCACATCACCACCCACCCTCTCCCACCACTGCAACACCTGCACCAGCCTCAGACACTTGCAGAAGTGCCTAAAAGTCACTTTTTCTTCTAATGGTGACCTGTGTTCACCTGACTGAGTACCTGTGTTGGACTTTCTGTACAAATTCCAAATTTCTATCGGGTAATCGTTTACAGGGGTTCTGTAAACGATTACCAGAGCCCTTTTTGAACACTCTCACTCATTCCTTGCACAGGTTGCTCCACCAACTCATGGGGGGTCTCCTCAGCCTCCTTGGACTCACATCACATCACCACCCACCCTCTCCCACCACTGCAACACCTGCACCAGCCTCAGACACTTGCAGAAGTGCCTAAAAGTCACTTTTTCTTCTAATGGTGACCTGTGTTCACCTGACTGAGTACCTGTGTTGGACTTTCTGTACAAATTCCCAATTTCTCTCGGGTAATCGTTTACAGGGGTCCTGTAAACGATTACCAGCCCCTTTTTTCAGCAGTCTCACTCATTCCTTGCACAGCTCGCTCCCCCAACTCATGAGGGGTCACCCCACACTCCTTGGCCTCACATCACATCACATGTTACTCAAAATGACCACTCAAACACCATGTTACAAACAAGCCTGCAACTTAGAAGACAAAAAAAATTACGACATTCTGAAATCGACAAACCCACAACTCATAATAACAATGGTATTGAATAGATAAAATATGAGACCAATTCAAACCAAAACTCAAATTTTATTTCATTGAACCAAATCGGATACATTGAACATTGTTTTCTTAATCTATTTACAATGATTACAATTTTCATTACTTTCCAAATAACATTTTCAATCAACTAAATACACAGATCACTCATTTTTTATTCTAAGCGCTACGGTCCCGGTGTATGGAGTCCTAAGTGCTCTTCCCTTGTAACGCCTTCGTGATCCAACCCTAACATACGTCTTCAAAGGTTGTTTATTTCCGTCAATGTCAGTAGGGGATACAAAACCAGTGTTCACAGATGGTTCTGTACGAGGCACACTTTGTCCAACGTCATCTTTATTTTGCCTTCTTGCCTTCTCTTCAGCCAATTGTGCCTCCAAAGTTGCAACCCTCCTTTTAAGTTCTTCAATTAGAAATTCTTGTTCCTCTAAGGCACGCATAAAAGTTTCTCTGCGAGCTCTTTTTTGTTTCTTCTTTCCTCTTGGTTTAGCATCCTTTCTTTTAGGTGTTGGTCTGTATTCCTCCTTATCCTTCGTTGAAGGACCACCGTAAACATCGTCAACAACCTGAAATTTAACAACACATTACACATTACACAACTTTGGTCAATATATGAAAACATAACAAAACTTTCGATAACAAACAACTTACCAAACCTGTCTCCATACACCGTTTAACGAACTTGTCTCCAACACTTATATTCATCCAATGCAATATTCGTGGAAATTTATCAATAGGACCTTTTGGTGGAACAAACAGCTCAAAAAACCATACCTACGACAAATAAATCATCTTAACTTGTAACAGACTTAATTCAAATAACATTTTAAGTAAGTACATCAAATACTATTAATTACCTGCAGCATGTACACACAACCGTTGACGTAAACGTTTGAAATACCTTTTCCTTTCTTCAAGCCTTGAGAAGCTTTGCACAAACTATGTAACAGAAAACGATAAACTAGACTACCCCAACAATAACTACCCAAAGCACTTAAGTTGTCAACAACATTAAACATTACGGGAAACACTTTCCCGCTACGTTTTGGAAATAAAATCTCACTTATCCCTACCAGGAGGTAAAGGCTACAAAAATGAGAACAAGGAATCTTCTTCTTTTGTTTTCGCATTAGAATTTTGTATATTGAATTCAATTCCTTTGTTCCTTTGCCTATGTATTTCACACATTCACTATTGCCCAGCTCTTCCTTTAAGTTAATGTTTGCACCATCTGTACTCAGTCCCAACCCTAAATAAATATCATTTTCATTTATATTCAAAACTTTATTCCCAACTATAAAACCACTACTACAGTCGTCCCACTTACCCAATAACTCACTCACTATATTTCTACCTACTTTAACATTGACATTGACATCTAAAAACCAAGCAAATGGAGTTGTCGCAATCAATGATCGATGCTCCTTTGTTAAGCGTTCGTTCAAAGTACATATATACTTTGTCGAAAAAGAGTGACGAACACTCAACTGCATAAACCAAAATCAAATCATCAAAACAACGAAACCCAATAACCCAAGCACCACAAGACAACGATACGAACCCCAAACATTAACCCAAATCAAATAACCATGCTACGTGATGCCCAAACCGAATAACCAACCTACGACATGGAATGGAAAACCACTTACCTTAGTCGTCGGACAATCGTCACCGGAACTTCCCATTACGCACGATAACAGGAGACCAAACTGGCCGGAGACAACACGATGCAAATGGAACGAAGCGAGACGAAACGCGACCTTCGTCCTCTCAAGAGAACGGACCTTTTGCAATGGAACAGAGAAAGGGAAAGGCAATGGAACACAGAAAGGGAAAGGCAATGGAACAGAGAAAGGGAAAGGGGTATTTTAGGATTTTCACTCAAAATAAGGGTTACGGTCATAGGTTTTAAAAAAAAAAAAATTTAAACAAACCAATGAGGTGGCGACACGTGGCGTTGTCAAAAGAGTGTTAAAAATCTGTTGTTGGAATATCGCGGTCCTATTAAAAAAGTCAAACATGCAATCATATAATGGATCTGATTATGACAAAAATCAATTATTCATTAAAAAAGATTGTTTTTAAATAGTTCTTACATAATTATAAATTAATATACTTCGTTTGTGGTTAAGAAAAAACTCTTCTGACCATTTTTTACATACTTTTTATGAGAAGTAATTCAAAAAATAGAAAATTACCTTTTTATATTTTTTAAATAACTTCGCATAAGTATGTTATAAACTATAATGAGTATTTTATTGATTTTTTTTTCTAAAAAACGGTTTAAATAAATAGTCCAATAAAGTTAATATTTTAGTTGATGGTTCCTTTAACTTCTTGTATTCAAACAAATCATGTTGTTACTCTATCATTATGTTTATATTTCTTTTACTCTTGGTTTTTAAATCAGATTTCTCCACTATTTAGTTAATATACCACAATATATTTTCCTCAAACTAATAAGGAAAACACACTTCACATCAAGGTGGATTTCTTTATAAAATAGAATTTAATTTTAATATACATTATCGTTGCTTTGCAATAATAGAGTTCCTTAGTTATATAGTCTTAATAATAGTGCATACATCTGCAATGAAAGTGAAACAACTATGAAGATTGCAGCTTTGGCATTGAGTTTACATCTTCTCTATGTTTTTTTGCAGATTATGAGATCAGCACCAATCGGTACTGAAGCTGTAATTTCAACTTTTTTCACTGATGATTTTAGGAGTACATCTCTTAACAGAAGCAGTTTTCCCGAAAATTTTATATTTGGGACAGCATCATCTGCTTATCAGGTACTCCAAAACTGAGATAACTTTTTATATTTTGTTTATAATATTTAGTGAGACATTGTAAATTCTGAATAAAATTTTGTAGTAAATTTATTTCTTGTAAATTTTTATAAAAATTATGCATGCAGGGAAAGTTTCACAAATGGGATTTTTTTTGCAATAATCCTTTTATTTTCAAAGAATTTTTGTTTTTGCAATAATCTTGAAAGATGTTTAATTAGCATATAAACCAGTGTGAAGGTGCAGCTAATGTTGGTGGCAGAGGACCAAGCATATGGGACACATACACTCATAATTACCCAGGTTCTTTTGTTTCTTTGCCTATAGTACAATCCATGTTCACTAAATTGTTTTATAGTGTGTTCAATTATAGCTTGTTATGTATGGTAAGTTATTGAGTTCGTGATATTGTATTGAAATGTAGTATAGTTTTGATAGAGTTTTCTTAGTTTATTTTTCTAAAACTATTATTATGTTCTTGATATGCTAGAGACATGTCTATTGTTACAAATTGTAGCATATTTTGTCTGAAACATGACAGATAAAATACTGGACAGAAGTAATGGAGATGTTAGCATTGATCAATACCATCATTATAAGGTAATGATAATAAGGATCCTTTGATACATTAATGTCTAGTGAAGCAATAAAAATAAAGCATAATTGAAATTGTTTTCATATCTAATAACACAGGAAGATATTGAAATAATTAAGGAAATGAACATGGATGCCTACTGTTTCGGCTGAGTCCGGGCGGACCCTGTACAAACACACAAACTTACGGTCGAAGACGGACGGGCGGGCGGCGAAGATACATGGACCGAGCGGACACTGCTGAATCCTACGAACCGGAGCTAGCTGCATTGACGGGCGGCACCAAGATGGACGATCGCTTTTCCATGGCGCTTCAAACCGGGCGGACGTCCTCCAATCCGGGCGCTCCCTCTTTGCTCCGAGACGGGCGGACGTCCTCCAATCCGGACGCTCGCTCCACGCTCCAAACCGGGCGGACGTCCTCCTCTCCTGACGCTCCCTCTTTGGACGAACGCTGTTCCTGGATGGGCATCCTCCCTCTCCTAGCGCTGCTCCACACTCCCAGTTGGGGAGGGGCCGGGTACCTGCTAAAGGCACTCCGACGCTCAAGTCAGTATTATGACAGAGCGATTGTAATGCGTGTATGCATCGTTATTCAAGTTAGTTTAGAGTTCATACCTGAGACCTTTATTTATAGCGAATTGTAATGGGCTTTTACCTTTTGGGGGCCTGGGGACGGCCCAATAATACCTTAATCTTCGTTAAGGACTTTAATGTGTCATTAGCATTTAACCGTGTAATCAGCAACGTGCGTCGGTTGGGAATGATGGTCGGTCAGGGATGTTATCCTAGGTGGGCGTCCTGCTCTCGGGCGGACGTCCAATCCTTGGGCGGACGTCCAGCTCTTGGGCAGTCGTCCACTCCTTGGGCGGACGTCCAGCTCTTGGGCGGTCGTCCATTCCTTGGGCGGTCGTCCACTCCTTGGGCGGACGTCCAGCTCTTGGGCGGTCATCCACTCTTTGGGCGGACGTCCAGCTCTTGGGCGGTCGTCCACTCCTTGGGCGGACGCCCAGCTCTTGGGCGGGCGTCCGGCTCGTGAATACGTATCAGATTATTGGGCGGACTGGCGGATGGCGGACGTCCTTGGGCGGACGTCCGGTTCCTAAGGACGCTCGGTCCAGACTGTTTGGCGGACGTCCGAATTATTGGGCGGACACGCCAACTTAGGCGGACGTCCACTTCTCAAATGGCTGGTCGCTCGTTCGGTCCATCCTCCGGGGCGGACATTTTACCTTGCGCGGACGTCAAGCCTCGGGCGGACGTTCTACTTTGGGTAGACGTCCTCTATCGGTACATATGGCGCCGTCTATGTGGGCGTCCTTCCGTACGGCATCCGGCACCTCTGGTACATAAGCCCCCCAAGTCCTAGTGCACGTAGTGTGCGTAGGATTATGAATAATCATCTAAAACACGAGAAGATTTGACGCCATGGTCATACATATTTCCCAGACGTTTCGTCCCTCGACATTTTCCTGAAGAACACTTTTTGTGAGTGTAGAGAGTGCGGTGCTATCTTGTGGTGATAAAATTCCATGTGAGTTCTTCAAATTTTCTCTTACAAACAGGGGTTCTACCCGGTTGGCGGATGTGCATTTGGCCATTTAGGTGACGCTCTGCACTCCCTGGTACATACGCTCTGCCTTGGTTGGCTGGACGCTCGCCTCATTGGACGGGCGTTCCATTTTGGGCGGACGTCCAAATGGCTGGACGCTCGTCATGAATTCCATCTCTGGCGGACGGCCCCTCTTTGGGATGACGTTCTGTCTTGGTTGGCCGGACGCTCGCCATCTTGGGCGGACGTCGCTGGACGCTCGCCACATTGGACAGGCGTTCCATCTTGGGCGGACGTCCAAATGGCTGGACGCTCGTCATGAATTCCATCTTTGGGCGGACGGCCCCTCTTTGGGATGACGTTCTGTCTTGGTTGGCCGGACGCTCGCCATCTTGGGCGGACGCTCGTCATTTTGGATGGGCATGCCATCTTGGGCGGACGTCGTTGGACGCTCGCCACATTGGACAGGCGTTCCATCTTGGGCGGACGTCCAAATGGCTGGACGCTCGTCATGAATTCCATCTTTGGGCGGACGGCCCCTCTTTGGGATGACGTTCTGTCTTGGTTGGCCGGACGCTCGCCATCTTGGGCGGACGCTCGTCATTTTGGATGGGCATGCCATCTTGGGCGGACGTCGTTGGACGCTCGCCACATTGGACGGGCGTTCCATCTTGGGCGGTCGTCCACATGGCTGGATGCTCGTCCTATGCCGGGAGGTCCTGTTATTATATAAGCCCCCCAAGCCCGAGCATAATTTTATTGTGCGAAGGGATTTTCTAGATGGCCTCCGAATTGCGGGGTCCTCGTGGAGGTCGACTTGGCGTACCCTGGAGGACAAATGGCCGGACGGTTGACTGCTGAATACCAGATTTGGCTAAGTTATGGACGGTCGGCCCTTTCTGAATGCCAGATTTGGCTAAGTTATGGACGGCCGGTCAATTCTGAATGCCAGATTTGGCTAAGTTATGGGCGGCCGGTCAATTCTGAATGCCAGATTTGGCTAAGTTATGGACGGCCGGCTCTTGTTGAATGCCAGATTTGGCTAAGTTATGGGCGGCCGGTCAATTCTGAATGCCAGATTTGGCTAAGTTATGGACGGCCGGCTCTTGTTGAATTTGGCTAAGTTATGGACGGCCGGCTCTTGTTGAATGCCAGATTTGGCTAAGTTATGGACGGCCGGCTCTTGTTGAATGCCAGATTTGGCTAAGTTATGGACGGCCGGCTCTTGCTGAATGCCAGATTTGGCTAAGTTATGGACGGCCGGCTCTTGGCTAAGTTATGAACGGCCGGCTCTTGTTGAATGCCAGATTTGGCTAAGTTATGGACGGCCGGTCAATTCTGAATGCCAGATTTGGCTAAGTTATGGACGGCCGGTCGATTGCTGAATGCCAGATTTGGCTAAGTTACGCGCGGCCGGTCCTTTGCTTCGTCGCCCAACCAAGCTGAGAGTTGTTCTCGTTGGAACACTCTTTTTCACCAGCTTGGGTTTGGTAGGGTGGACGGTCCTCCGCTTCGTCGCCCAACCAAGCTGAGAGTTGTTCTCGTTGGAACACTCTTTTTCACCAGCTTGGAGTTTGGTAGGGCGGACGGTCTTTCGCTTCGTCGCCCAACCAAGCTGAGAGTTGTTCTCGTTGGAACACTCTTTCACTAGCTTGGAGTTTGGTAGGGCGGACGGTCTTTCGCTTCGTCGCCCAACCAAGCTGAGAGTTGTTCTCGTTGGAACACTCTTTTTCACCAGCTTGGAGTTTGGTTGGGCGGACGGTCTTTCCCTTCGTCGCCATTGTTGCCGGTTACCTGCACTATGAAGGGAACATAGCGAATTTCAAGTTTAAAGAAAGATGTGTCTGTACCTTGTAAGGTCGAAAATATGCTATGGCCAAATGGCCGAGAACAGGTTGAGGCCAAACGGCCGAGACTGTGCTGAGGCCGAACGCTCTTAATCATGTGGAGGCCGAATGGCCGAAATCATGACGAGGCCGAACGGCCGAGACAATGCTGAGACCGAACGTCCTTAAATATGTGGAGGCCGAACGGCCGAGACAATGCTGAGGCCGAACGTTCTTAATTATGTGGAGGCCGAATGGCCACGATCACGCTGAGGCCGAACGGCCAAGGATAGGCTGAGACCGAACGGTCAATAATACGCTGAGGCCGAGCAGGCCGATAATATGTCGAGGCCGAGCGGCCAATAGTGTGTTAAGGTCGGGCGGCCAATAACATGCTGAGGCCGAACAGCCGAGAGTAGGTTGAGGCCGAACGGCCAAATTTGGCTAAGCACCGGGTTTGAAAGGCCAATTGGTTCAATTCAAATTACGTACCTTGGCAGCCAAACGGCCGGACGGCGGATGTCAAATTTATCTGTGGTTGAACAGTACCGGATGGCTAATACTCGAGGTTGGACGGTTATGAATGGGGGCCGTATGGTCAAGTGGCCGAGAAGAGGTTGAGGCCGAACGTTCGAGACTGTGATAAGACCGAACGTTCTTAAATGTGGAGAACGAACGGCCGAGACTATGCTGAGGCCGATCGGCCAAGGATATGTTGAGTCCGAACGGCCGAGACTATATGTCGTGCGGCTAGGAAGTACTGTCGATGGGGTTGTCTGTGCTCATTTCTCGTGGTCATCTTTGGGTAACCAAAGTCACACGGTCCCACGGTGGGCGCCAAATGTTTCGGCTGAGTCCGGGCGGACCCTGTACAAACACACAAACTTACGGTCGAAGACGGACGGGCGGGCGGCGAAGATACATGGACCGAGCGGACACTGCTGAATCCTACGAACCGGAGCTAGCTGCATTGACGGGCGGCACCAAGATGGACGATCGCTTTTCCATGGCGCTTCAAACCGGGCGGACGTCCTCCAATCCGGGCGCTCCCTCTTTGCTCCGAGACGGGCGGACGTCCTCCAATCCGGACGCTCGCTCCACGCTCCAAACCGGGCGGACGTCCTCCTCTCCTGACGCTCCCTCTTTGGACGAACGCTGTTCCTGGATGGGCATCCTCCCTCTCCTAGCGCTGCTCCACACTCCCAGTTGGGGAGGGGCCGGGTACCTGCTAAAGGCACTCCGACGCTCAAGTCAGTATTATGACAGAGCGATTGTAATGCGTGTATGCATCGTTATTCAAGTTAGTTTAGAGTTCATACCTGAGACCTTTATTTATAGCGAATTGTAATGGGCTTTTACCTTTTGGGGGCCTGGGGACGGCCCAATAATACCTTAATCTTCGTTAAGGACTTTAATGTGTCATTAGCATTTAACCGTGTAATCAGCAACGTGCGTCGGTTGGGAATGATGGTCGGTCAGGGATGTTATCCTAGGTGGGCGTCCTGCTCTCGGGCGGACGTCCAATCCTTGGGCGGACGTCCAGCTCTTGGGCAGTCGTCCACTCCTTGGGCGGACGTCCAGCTCTTGGGCGGTCGTCCATTCCTTGGGCGGTCGTCCACTCCTTGGGCGGACGTCCAGCTCTTGGGCGGTCATCCACTCTTTGGGCGGACGTCCAGCTCTTGGGCGGTCGTCCACTCCTTGGGCGGACGCCCAGCTCTTGGGCGGGCGTCCGGCTCGTGAATACGTATCAGATTATTGGGCGGACTGGCGGATGGCGGACGTCCTTGGGCGGACGTCCGGTTCCTAAGGACGCTCGGTCCAGACTGTTTGGCGGACGTCCGAATTATTGGGCGGACACGCCAACTTAGGCGGACGTCCACTTCTCAAATGGCTGGCCGCTCGTTCGGTCCAGCCTCCGGGGCGGACATTTTACCTTGCGCGGACGTCAAGCCTCGGGCGGACGTTCTACTTTGGGTAGACGTCCTCTATCGGTACATATGGCGCCGTCTATGTGGGCGTCCTTCCGTACGGCATCCGGCACCTCTGGTACACCTACAGATTCTCAATCTCTTGGTCCAGAATACTTCCGAGTAAGAAACTGGGAACTATATAAAAACTTCACTTTCTTATAATTTTGTACATTAGCACTCCTTAATCATTGCAATAATAGAAGTATAGTATTGTATAAATTGATGGCTATCTTTTTAAATATTAGATTCTTTGGCTAATTTCAGAAGGAAAGGTTAGCAGAGGAGTCAACTATTACAACAACCTCATCAATGAACTATTAGCTAAAGGTTAATATGTAGTTGATAATTTTTTTTTAAATTCATTTTTTATAATTTAGTTTTGAAATTGAAACAAGTAATTCAATTTGTTCACATCCATAATGCAGGGCTTGAACCCTTTGTGACCATATTTCATTGGGACCTTCCTCAAGCCTTAGAAGATGAATATGATGGTTTTTTAAGTCCTGATATAGTGTAACTCACATTACTTACATCAAATAATCAAAATATACTTGTGTGAACATATTTTAACTGATATCTATCTACTTTGTTTATCACTATCTAGGAATGATTTTCAAGATTATGCAGAACTTTGTTTTAAAGAATTTGGAGACAGAGTAAAACATTGGATTACATTAAATGAACCATGGACCTTTAGTAAATATGGGTATGCTGATGGTATTTCACCACCTGGAAGATGTTCAACCTGGCAAAACTTATCCTGTAGTGATGGTGATTCAGCCATTGAACCCTACATTGTTACTCACAATCAATTACTAGCTCATGCAGCTGCTGTCAATGTCTATAATACAAAGTATCAGGTTTGATTACATATTTTGTATTTTGAAATGAAATCAGAAAAGCGTATTGGTTTCCTTATTTAATCAAAGAGTCATAATAAAATAGTCCTAAACTTCAAATTTCCTTCATATATGTAGGTTTCTCAAAAGGGTATGATAGGGATATCAGTGGCATGTCATTGGATAGTACCACTCTATGATACAGAGTTGGATCAGTTTGCTGCACAAAGAGCCCTTGATTTTATGTTTGGATGGTAACTACTTTAAGAGCTAAGTTCTAATGTGGAACTCAACTTTACTATGATAGTGATTATAACTTATTTTTTCAGTTTAAGTCAATATATTGTAGGAGAAAAGATTCAAATCTTGTCACACAATGATGCATCATGATATAATATGTTTTCCTCATAATTAAACTCTGGAATGTAATAGATGTGTGTAGAGAAAATTACTTTCATTTTATGATTAGTCATAGACATAAAAAGTCTAATTGATATAGTGGTCAGATAAGAACACAAAACTTCTCGTATAGAACACCAAAAGAGCAGTCCAATCCATGACAGATTATCAGATAAAAAATTCAATAATAAAGACTGATTATTTACTCAACTATAATGCTATGATTAAACTAATAATCTCTATAACTAATTTATGTTAGTTTACACGTAAATAATCCAATATATTTGTCCAAAAAACTAATTGAAATACTGTAATGTAGGTTTATGGAGCCATTGACAATTGGAGAATATCCTAAATCCATGCAATCTTTGGTAGGGAGTCGATTACCAAAGTTCTCTGCTAATGAAATCAAACTTTTAAGAGGGTCCTTTGATTTTATTGGATTAAACTACTATACTTCTTATTATGCTACTGATGCACCTGAGTTAAGTGAAGCAAGACCTAGCTACCTCACAGATTCTCTTGTTATTCTTACAAGTAAGTGCTTAATATCTATCTCATTTTTATCGAACATAGAGTTTAACATATGAAAGAATAATGAAATCATATGATACTATCCAATTTATCGTTCTTATTCTAATCCATCTTTTGGAGATATAAAGTTGACTTCAAGTTGCAGTTGATGCATCAAAATCAAGTATTTATATTGTTAATTTATGTTATCAGTAGAGCATGATTTAGAATCTTGACAGGTGAACGTAATGGAACACCTATTGGTGAAAAGGTAAGTTTGTAATTATATTTTGTTGAAACTGCAACTTCATATGAATGCTTCAGTTCAATTAGTTTTTGAATGAAGAAAAGGAAAGTTGTTTACTGCAGACTACTTCAAAATGGCTGTATGTCTGTCCGAAAGGAATTCATGAACTGTTGCTTTATGTCAAAACAAAGTATGACAACCCTTTGATCTTCATCACTGAAAATGGTAATGTACCAGTTTAGTTTAATCATGAAAATGTTCATTTATGAAATCATTTGAGTTAGAGAGAGAATTGATATAATGTGTTTTTCCTTCTCATACTGATATATTAAAGAAATAGTTTATTCATATTTATATATAGGTATAGATGAATTCAGTGATCCAACTCTATCACTTGAAGAAGCCTTAAACGATACTTCAAGAATTGATTACTTTTATGATCATCTCTATTATCTTCAAAGTGCAGTCAAGTAAGTGCTTTGCACCATGTTCAAAATGTCTTTTTTTTTATATGATTAAATCTAAATTTAAAATATTTGATAAAGCCAGAAAAAAATCTTACTAATTATATGATAATTTAACTTTTTTATGTTTCATTTTATTAGGGATGGCGTGAATGTGAAAGGATATTTTGCATGGTCTTTAACAGACAGCTTCGAATGGACTTTAGGCTACATTTCAAGGTTTGGAACAATCTTTGTAGATTACCATAGCCTCAAAAGATATCCAAAGTTGTCTGCCATTTGGTTTACAGATTTCCTACAAGGCAAAACAGATACATATGACAATTAATTGGTGCTAAGAAAATTAATTTCAATAACCATTTGTAATTTCTGCACTTTTATATATATTATATATAATTACAATTTATACGTATGGATGAAATCACTACAAAAATAATTTCTTTTAATTAGAGTTATTTATGACGATTGTGAGGTTTTAACCCTTGTTAAAGACGTTAGCCGCGGTTTGTTAAACCCCTGAGAGAGTCAACGTTGTTTGAAACCCCACTTACTTATGTGGGATTTATAGAACCCTATTTTCTTCTTGGGGGTTATGAAACTTCATGTATTTCCAGCTGTTTAAAATCTCCGTTATGTCAAAAATCAGCTTTCAGTATTTTTCAGAGTTTTAAAACTCAATTATGTCTGTTGCGTTTTTTTAATACATTGTTTTTTTTAAATCATATTCTTATTTTGTTACCTAAAATTTATTTATTTTTAAAAAATAAAGAACGGAGAATTATTATCATATATCTGATATAAGTAATAACAAAATCTTGAATTTGGATTTTGTTAGATTTTTTAGTTTCATTTGTGCTGAATCTACAAAATATATTGATTTAGAATGTTAAAGAAATTTTTAATATATTTTAAAACATTAAAATAAATTTATTTTAAAGGTTAAGAGAGGAACAGTTTAAAAAATTCAACTTAAATTATCATTTGTTATCGTACAATGGTTCGTTGATACTAAAATTTCTTTTACACTTATTTGACATTACTTTTTTGCTATCCTCAGTTCTCTATTTTTTTAAATAAAAAAATTAATTTTTTTTAAAATTATTTTATCTTTATAAAAGTTATTAAATGGTAGTCAAATGCTGCACAATAACTTTTGTTTTCCTTTGTCAAGTCCTTTGACATTTTTTCCTACATAGGTACGATTCTCATGTACTCTAAAAGATATCAAAGGACAAAAATTGTTTTTCAACATTTTTAAACATCATTCACTAGTGCAGTTAGGGGATACGACAGTGGTTACTTTTGCTGATAGGCATCGGTTCCTGAACCGAGGCATATTCAGGCGAGACAAAAAGTAGTAGACTTTATGCCTCGGTTCTGAACCGAGGCATAAAATAGTAGGATTATGCCTCGGTTCCTTGTGAACCGATGCCTTTTCTCCCCCTCTACTGCCTCGGTTGGAGCTTGAAAGCTTTCCATCAACAACCTACAACAAAAGAACATGTGAATATATATTGGCATCCTAAAACATCAGTGGGTTATGGGTGAAAGTAAAATGGACACGAACAATCAAACTGCTATCCTTCATGTCATATCAAACCAAAAATAAAGAGCAACTTGCATGGATAATTTTAGTCGTCTAGAAAATAATTGCAAGTTGTTCTTTAAAGCATATGATCCCAAAAGTCAAAGGGAGTAAAACACTCACTGGATTAGTTGTTCTCCACCAAATTGACACAGTTAAACATGGCAGCAGTTCCCCCGTAGCATGCATTAGTTGAATCAACACCCTCAATGTCAGTATTTCCGAATTTCTGTTCATTTCAAACAAATAAAGAACTTTCATTTATAGTGGAAAGTAAAGGAGAAATGGATGAAAGATCAAGAAAATGATAATTTGACAGAAAAAATCCAATCAGATAATTAACAATGTAATTTTCCAATAAAATAGTAAAATGTTATGAAGATGGTAACCGGTAACTATTAGGATAAAAAACGAACAGCAAGTAAATAGGCATTTAAACTACAATTAGAAGATGAACATGACAATCTACTATGCCAGCCTTTACTTTTGGGTTGAAGGAATTTAATGTGATTTTTTGAATAATATTCTAATCGTTATTATTAATAATAAAATAAATTCAAGTTACTAAACATAAATGCAAAAAGGACAAAATTTGAATCCAAATTGTAATATGCAGCAGAATTATTGAAGAGTAATTTGGAACGTTGACAATCTAAATGTTATCCTTGTTCATATTATTAACTTCCACTTGGTTTGAAACCTTGAAAATAAGCGGAAAAAAAAACGTAATCGAGTGAAACAAAAGCCAGGAACTTGAACCTCTGCATGAGTCCAAATTTCAATCTGAATGCAAACCAAAAACCATTAAATTAGAGGGTCACGGATGTCGGGACAGAAAGTGAAGGGGCGAGAATAATATTTCTCTCCCCAGAACAAAAAAGGAGACCCAGTAAGCCGGATCAAAGTGAAGGAAAAAGTGGTGGAGAGAAAGGAAATAAAGAGATAAACTTGAACAGACCTGGAACATTGTTTGCATGCAAATAAAAAGGAAAAACATTATTTTTATTTATTTATTTGGAAAGTGGAGGAATTTTAGGACACACTAGAGGAGCCGAAAGCGTCGTTCCAAGAGGGCGGTGCAGCGACGACGGTCTGCAGCGGCGTGAACTCGTCAAGCGGAGCACCAAGGAGAGAGCAATGGAAGCAGCGATAATGGAGGGCGAGAAGAAATAAACAGTAGAAAGAGAGCGCGGGACGAAGAAGAAGAAAATGGAGGGTGAGACGAAGAAGAAGAGAGCGTGTGCAATGAAGAGAAGAAATGAAAAGTAGGGTAAAAACTTTTGAATCTGGGTAGAAATGCAAGAGCTATTACCTCCGTTCTACCACTGACTGAAGCAATACACCCATTATGCCCTGGTTAAGTAACAACCCGATGTCTATGCTCCTCTAAAAAAATTAAAAAAAAAATCCTTAATGGCAGTTTTTGTAATTTTCTTCACCTTATACGCCTCGGTTCTACAACAACCGAAGCATAAACAACTTTATACACCGGTTCTGCAGCAACCGATGTTGTAGTGCAGAGCAGGTCAGGTGACAGAGCAGGTGACAGAGAAAATGTGAGATTTTGACAGACTATTAGGCTTTGGTGCTTCCTTTAACCGAGGTAATAGTATATATGCTTCGTTCCTACATTTAACCGAAGCCTATTTGGTGAGGTTAAACATCGTTTTTTTACTAGTGATTACATATGCGCACTGAGATTTTACCCCTTCGAGAAAAAGTACTAGAGAAAGAATTTAACATATTTTCAGAAAAAACATTTCAAAACATGTGTTATCAACGTGAAATACACTTTTACAGAAGAGCTTACGCCGTGTTCACTTGAAGGTGATACACTGTTTGAGTAATAGCGACGATTGATTTGCGGGATAGGTGGTGTTTGCTTTGGACAATTTGCGACAATTTGCAAAGATGAAACGCAACGGATTTGCGAGATACAATCACTAGCAGATATGAGATGATTTGTAGTGAATTGAAGGCAAATCTCATATTTGCCCTTCCTAGATATCATAATACCATATAAAAGAAAGAAAGTTGTTGCTGTATTCGGTTCTGGGTGTGCGTATTCAGTTACACTATAGTGGGAGACGAAAGCTTTTGGTATATTCGATTCTGGTTTATTGTATTGAGTTCTAGACATCCGTTTCTTGGATTCGGTTCCGGGGTGCCTCTTTTGTTGACACAGATCTCCATAGTTCCAGCCAAGGGCGCTTCATCATCTTCTTGTAATGGTTCTTCCCCGTCTTCTTTAGCAACACTAGCAGTAGATGGCGATGATGTTTGAGTGTAGAAGGCGACGAGCGTGGCAGTGTTGGGCAGGAGCGTCAAGCGTTGGCGGAGGTACTGGTTGATGAGGAAAGCCAGGAGGTTCATGTAAGCAGCGGGAATGAGCAAGGACTCGATGAAGGAGTGGGCGAGGAGGAGAACGATCGAACGGGTCTCGTGGGGGCGCATGAGGCGGACAAAGAGGGAGACAGAGTGGAGGTCGCGGCGCTAGAGGAAGGATTCAAGGGAGTTGACACGACGGAGGACGTTGTCGGTGAGGAAGCCGGTGGTGAGAGGGGAGGAGGAATAGTGGGAAGACGAGAGTTTGAAAGAGGGGAAGCGTGGTTTGGTGGAGGTTAAGAGAGAGAAGTGAGAAGGCAGATAGAGAGAGGAGGAGAAAGAAAGGTTTTTGATTTGGATGAAGAGAGAAGTTAGAAAGGCTAGGTGGTTGTGGTTGTGTGATTAATTTTTTTTGTTTTTAAAAATATTCAATTTCACCTTGGTAATAAATAATATTATAAAAATATTACAATTAAAAATAAATTCATTTTACTAAAATAATTTTTTTACAGTATTAAAATTAATTTCAATAATTAATGTTAATATTTTACTCTTTATAAACTTTTTTACAATTAAATATAACATTAACAATTATCATTTTATATTACATTAATAACTAAGGGCATTTTGGTAATCTTTAATTTCTACCAATTAAACAAAATTTTTTTATCCTTCACATCAATCAAATCTTACACTAATTTTCATAAACTTTACTTCCAAATTCACTCTTATTTACCTCCAAATTCACTCAAACAAACAACAATTAATTCACCCTCAAATCCCCTCAAATTCATCCACTCACTCTGCCCCAATTCTTCTCCCCCAAGTGACCCTTAGAGTTCATGCTGCAATAAAATCTAGCATTATCAAAGCATATCTTTGATTCATGTTTAAGGAAAATATAATGTCGACTATTTCATATTTGTCTTGACAAAACAAACAAGAAGCGTATTTGCATAAACTTTTCCATAAATAAAAACCAATTGATGTTATTATAAATTTATAAACAGGAAAGTTCAAAATATTTTATTCAATTTCGTTCAGTTTTTTATTTTTGGTGTTTTTTATAGTTTTTTTTAAAATGGTGTATTTTCACATTTGATTTATGGACATGATTTATTTTTGTATTATTCTTTTAACTATAGTCTCAATTAACTATTTATTTTTATCTTGCATGAGTTTTGGTGTTTGAAGGAAAATATGTTTAGTTTTTCTTGTTTGTGTGTTGAATTGCAAAATAAAAAAAAATGGTAAATCCAAGTAAAAAAGAAATAAATATATATTGAAAGAAAATAAAAAGAGAAAGTAGTGATCCAAGATTAAAAAAAAATTGTAGAGTTTATTGCTTATGATTGTTAATCTATTGAATTATATTCAGTCTTTTTCTAGAGTCTTTGCGTTGTCTTATTTTGAAAACACAGGAAAACACTATAGTGGGGTTGTGAATAGTGTTTTAAAACTCTTTCTCAAAGTAGTGTCTAATGGGTTTGTAAGAGATTTATGATTCGAATAAGTTTAGACAAAGGTTTTTATAAATGGCGTACATGAAAAATGTTACAAAGAACAAATCGATAAAGCATAGATTTTATACTTGTTCACTCAATCCTGAGTTACATCCAATTCTCCTTTAAGAACTCTTAAGGGATTCTACTAATCTTTACGAAGATTACACAAGTTTTACCTCTCCAGGTTTAAAATGAGAATTCTCACCACTCCTGGTTCACCTAGTCAACATAAATATTCCGAATTTAACCATTTTCGGTATACAAGTATTCTAACCACTTCTTGTCTCAACCCTAGACAATTGTCTAGACTTTTTAACTCAACTGAGCTAAATACCAAGTGTTTTAATTTTTTTCAGAATTATACAACACAATCAGTGTTATGAGAAAATACAAATGGATAACTCTCAAAGAGAGGATAAAGACAGTACAATGAAATATGAGATTTTGCTAAGGTTTTTCTCTAGAAAATAGTTTCAAACGATATATGAGTAGAGTAACAACAAGATTGTTTTAGCATTCAAATGATCTTTATATTATCCTTCCTGTCTTCTCTTCAAGCTTCGATCTATTTATATATTTTCTTGAGAAATAACCATTAGACAGAGAGGTTAACTTCATGTACAGTTGGTAGCCTTTTTAGGTGAGAAGTCAAACTCAGTCTACTTTGTAGAGGTACAATACTTTATCATAACCTTTATCAAAATATAGCTTGTATGATGTGTTAGAGTAAAATTCTTTAAGAGAAACATTCCAGAATATTCTTCATATTTCTTAACGTCTTTTTCTTGCGTGTAGTGATTTTGATCAAGTCTTCCTGCTTTTTTGATCTGCACAAATATCAAGAACAAGGTATACAAGCATCAAAGCACTTGATCATACATGATTAAATATTTTGAATGTTGGTACATGATTTGTCTAGTGAAAACCAGGAGAGGTGAAACTCAACTAGACAGCGTATCAAGAAGATATCGGGATTGTTTAAGGATATCAGGAGTGGTGAAGAATAATGTACAACCAAAAGTGTGAAGAATATTGTACAAGCAGGAGTGGGTGATACTCGGTTCTAGTAAGAGTAACAGGGGTTACTAGGATTGACTAGGTGGAACCAAAAGTGGTGCAAATACTCAATTGTAATCTTGTTGAAGATTATAGCATAACTCTCTAAGAGGTCTTAGAGGATAAATGGACGTAGCTCAGCGGAGTGAACCAGTATAAAATAATTGTGTGTTTATTACTTCAGTCTTGCAAAATGTTTTACTTATAAACTTTGTAGTTGCTTATTAAATCAACTGGTTGTTTTTCTCAAACACTACAGTAGATTTGCGTAAACGATTGAAAAACGTTTTATTTCTGAGCTTGCAATTTAAACATAACTTTATAACTCAAGCATTTGACAACTTGCACATAAACCATTTAATCTTTAACCAATTTGTTAAACTATCTTCTGGCGAAAAGTTTTCCCCAACACTATTCAACTCTCCTCCCCCTCCTATTCTAGTGTTTCCCAAGTATTTCAGAAATGAGTCTTATGATAGTTAGACAACAAAGAGTTAGAACGTGGCTTCGCTTTCTCCCATTTCTCTCTACTTTATTTTTGGGGGTTATGAAGGAATTTGTTCATAGAATGTGATTGCACTTCTTTTTTAAAACAATCGTACGTGATATATTGTTGGGTACAAACAAAGTCTCACATCAGATAAAACAAGAGATGGATATGGATTTATATACACATAAAATACCTCCATTTGTAAGAGGATTTTTGGAGTGGTATCAAAAGCAAATCTGTGAGGGCTTGGCCCAAAGCGGACAATATCTTACCAGTGTGGAGATCTATGTGTATGTGTGTGTGTTGAACCTCCCTACAAATGGAATCAGAGTCAATGGTTCAAGTCTGATGACCGGGCTCAGACAAGTACGTCCCTCCATGATAAGGTGAAGCCTTGACAAGTGGCCGGTGGCAAATAGCCAGATGAATCATGAGAGGGTGAGAGCAAAAGATGCTTAGTGTTGTGTGACCATGGATCGTGAAAGAGGACAAAAGAGATGCTCGGTATTGACCATGGTATACTCAAGGATATGAAAAGACTTTCGTTGTAGGGGAGGTGGAGAACCATAGTCCTTTATTTAAGGGGAGGATGTTGGGTACAAACAAAGTCCCACATCAGATAAAACAAGAGATGGACATGAGTTTATATACACATAAGATACCTCCATTGGTAAGAGGCCTTTTGGAGTGGTACCAAAAAACAAATTCGTGAGGATTTGGCCCAAAGCGGACAATATCTTACCAGTGTGGAGATCTATGTGTGTGTTGAACCTCCTTAAAAATGGTATCAGAGGTCTATGCTCTGAGTACCGAGAGAGAGAGAAAAAGAGAGAGGAGAAAAAGTGAGAGAGATGACAAAGGTATTCAATGGGATGAGTGTGCCACAATTGTCGGAAAATACCAATTACGACAGTTGGTTTTTGCATATGAAGGTTCTTCTTGGATCCCAAGATGTATAGGACGTAGTGGAGAACAGGTACAATGAACCCGTGGATGATGAGCATTAGACAGTGAACCAGATTGCTGCATTGAAAAAGACATGAGTGAAAGACAGATCGGCTTTGTACTTTCTGTATAATGTAGTGGATGAATCTAGATTCGAGAAAATAGCTAATGCAAAGTCAGCAAAAGAAGCATGGGAAATTATGAAGGTGGCATACAAAGGAGATACCCGCGTAACGCAAGTCCGAGTACAAGCTTTCAGAAGAGAGTTTGAACATATGGAGATGAATGAAAATGAGGGAGTTGTCGAGTTTATAGCTCGAGTGCAGAAGATGGTCAACCAACTCAGAATGAATGGAGAAGAGGTTCCTCCTAACCGGGTTGCGGAAAAGATCTTTAGAAATCTGACGAATGATTTTGAAAGTATTGTGGTCACTATTGAAGAGACAAAGGATTTGTCAACTCTCACTGTGGATGAGTTAGTTGGGTCATTAAAAGCGCACGAATTGAGGAAGAAAAAGAAAAGGAGGAAACCCGACGATCAAGCACTACAAGCATAGTTTGACTCGAATAAAACTCAGATTACTTAGAGCTGAGGTCCTGGCGACAGATGGTGAGGAAGCTGAGGACGAGGTGGACGTGGCCGAGGCAGTTTTGAGAATGATAATGAAGAGCAAACCGGTCAGCAGAATTGGCGTGACCGAGGACAAGGAAAAGGTCGAGGAGATCGGTCGAGGAGATCGGTCAGGAGTGGAGTGTTTTAAGTGTGGCAAGTATGGCCATAAAGCAAACGAGTGTAGATTAAGCAATTGCTACAATTGTGGTAAGGCAGGCCATATTGCAAAGTATTGCAAGACCGAGACAAAGGGGGAGACGAATCTCCTTATTGAAGATGCGGAAGAAGAGTGTGGAATTTTGTTGATGGCAAAGAGCTCGGATGC
This sequence comes from Vigna umbellata, assembly GCF_029865625.1. Lineage (NCBI taxonomy): Eukaryota > Viridiplantae > Streptophyta > Magnoliopsida > Fabales > Fabaceae > Vigna > Vigna umbellata. Next base: position 9,401,710 of record NC_142172.1, on the reverse strand, counting down.
AGTGGACATGGAGAACCCAATCCCAACAATGGATGAAGTGATCTCGGTAAAGGATGCAACAATTGTGGAGAAGAAAAACTTGGAGAAAGAACTCAAACAAAAAGATGAAGAGATTCAGCGGATAGGGAGGCTTCTAGATGAAGCTAGTGAAATTATGAAAAACAAAGGGTTGAGCTTGAGGAGCAGAAGAAGGCGACTCTTGAAAAGGAAGAGAAAGCATATATTGTTCTTGAACCAGATGAAAAGGATGATGAAGATGTTAAAAAGAACCCAGTGAAGAAGTCGGCCAAGATTGTTGAAAAATCGCCAAAGGTCGGAAACGAGTTGGTCAAGGTTATTGAGAAGTCGGGCATAACAAAGTCAGTCAGAGGATTAAAGAGGTCAACCAAGGTAAAAGGCAGGAGGGCAATAAGGAAAAATAAGAAGTCAAATCTGATTGAAAGAAGCAAACTCAGTGTGGGATGATGCACATGGAAAGCCAAATGAAGGAAGGAAGAATTTAAGTGTATGGGAGAGTTTGCTGGGATAAACTTAAATTTTAGGGTTTTGTTAATAATTTTGTTTAAATATTAGTTTATTAGTTTTTGAGTCTAGTAATATTTAGTTTGATTTTGATAGAGATAAAATAGGGATACATAGTTATGATTTTTTGTTTATCTAAGTACAATATTATTTTATGATAGATTAAGGAGATTTTATTTTTAAGATAGTTGATATTTTATTTTCAGATTTTATTTTTATTCCCATAATATTGTACGTGTCACGGCTATTTAAAACCCTTCAATTATCAATGAATAATAGACTCAATTTTAGGAAAATATCACAGAGTGTGTATCGTGAGAGTTTCTTAATAGTGGTATCTGAGCCAATGGTTTGTCTTGGTGACCGGCTCAGATGAGTATAATGGTCCCTATACCGAAAGTCGTTAAGATGAATGACGGTTGGAAATTGTTACTCATGATTGTGGTTGGTTGAGAATGCTTCTGCTGGAGGAGGGGGGAGGAGTGTACCTATGTGGAAGAGACTCACCCTTGAGGGAAAGATTGTTGGGAATCCAAGTGTGAGTCTAAGTCCCACATTGGATAGAAATGAGAAAGTAGAGCACTATATAAAGATGAAAGACCCATTAACCTATTGTCTTAAGGTTTTGGGTAGAGAGTGGGGTCAATCCCTTATATGGTTGGGCTCAAATCTCATTGGTGTTTGTGTTTCTCTGGTGAACCCCCTCTTCAATATACCCAACATATACTCGATCGAGGATATTGTACCAAAAGAGGCCCATTTTACCGATCATTTGATTAGGTGTGTCCTTAGTCACTCCAGAGAAGCCATACCCTTAGGAAGCTTACCCAACTCATTTTTTAAATCCCAAGAAAGGAAGACAACCCCATTAAATCGTGTATAATTGAAGAGGAAAGATTCTAAAAGTCGGTGGTTTTTTTCTCTTTTTATACAAATGACTCACCCTTTTATCAAATAGGTAGCTAGACTTTGTCGTTAATCTACCGTACTCATACTATCACATCAGCTTAGTGAATCTCCTCCCTTGCTTGTTGTCTAAGCCAACCCACCACTTTTTTACTTTACTTTACGCCTTCCCATCCGAGTGACATAAGCCTAATCCTATCAACACTCCTTCAACTTCAAGTAGGATAAAAACTCAACAGATTTAATATCATATGAGAAAATAGGTTGTACTACAATAAGCACTTCGTTACCCTACGTTTTTCCTTGGGGCTTGAACTGATGTAGACAAGACCGATAGTAAGACTAGTCAATCATATATTCTTATCCAAAGTGATTTCAATGTTACTAATAGGCTAACAATCTCGACCTTCTCTTATAGAAGGAGCTACTTCCTAGCAATTATGTGTCTTGGATGTTTTACCATCCCTACTCAAACACTCTAACCCTATCATTTTCTAACCTCTGCTCCTTATATTACTAAGAGTCTATTTGAACCCTAGGATTGATCTTCTCGTTGGTTTTTCTACATCAGTACTTATAGTCGGGTGGCATAGCAAAATTCCTCATCGAGCAGCTCACTCTGAGATCTTTTGTCAAGTGTGTGTGGATTCCTTTTTTTAGAATATAAGAGTTAGTCAATACTTTTATTTTTATATTAATTTAACATACTTTTGAGATCCGATTTGAGACTGGGACCTTAAAGAGCATAAGGTCGTCTGTAAAGTCTCATCTTGTGCTACCTAGGTCGCCTGTAAAGAACTAGGTGTTGATTCCCCTAACCTAACTATCTTTCCATAAATGGATTAATATGACTAGAAGGCTAGGGCTTAAAAGCGCCTAAGACTACGACTCTTTCCTTCTAGCATAAGGTTGGCACAACACAAAAGAAGATTCTTCTAAGCCCTCATTTATCGACAAGCTTAACCACGGAAAGCATTTGAACCAGACTGAAGCAGGGCAAGCCGTATGCGGATTTCACAGTCGTTTGCAGCAAAAACTAAGGCTACCCTTGAGGTAAGGGGGGCCGAGCACATAGTACCTTGGTTGCTTGGGTTGATGCAAAAAGTCCCAGAAAAAAGAACAGTGGCAAGATTTGAATTGACTTATCCAAGAAGGATTTTGGTTTTCATCCAATTTTACGGGAGAAAATGCAAGATTAAAATCCTAATATTCCAGTAAAGTAAACACTAGATTCACTATAAAGACAATACAGAAGCACGACACTAAGGTAGAGACACATAAAGAGAAAGAAAAGACCACCAGAATAGTAAAATGAAAGTCCTTCATCATTAGATCTAGGATACTTATCATTTGAAAACTTCACACCAACTAAATCTCGACTATTCATCAGATTAGATTTTTAACTGTGTTTACCGCAAACAAACCTCCTAGCTGCTTAATTCGGCTCCATAGCTTCGAAAATCTTTCATATTGATTGCTTCCATCCAATCCAGCTTATTCTCAGTTCATTAACCTTAGAATAGGTAATCCAGTGTTTCTATTTACGTTTAGCCATCAACACCTTCTCCAAAGTAATTAACGAAAGCCTTATAATAGGTAATCCAGTGCTTCTAAGACCAGTAACCCTTTCTTTTTCTTTTTCTACACGGCTAGTTCGTTTTAAGAATGCTTTTGAAAGTCACACTTCGGTTAACTATGAATTAAAGACTCACATGATACTATGAAAGAAGCATCCATCTCATGGGTGAGTAGACTGATTGACCAACCATTTAAGAACCAAACAAAACAAGGACCCTTCCGCCTTATAAACCAAAGGCGTCGACTAGTGCTCATGCGTGTGCTTGTATAACATCCTCCCAGGATAAAGGTAATTGATAATGGGGGAGTTCCACAATCTGACCAACAACTCACGCGCTGAAGAGTGCATATCAGCTCTTTATTGGTAGTAGAGATATTCACTTTTGTCTTAGCTTTGCTTTGCTTTTTTTCTAAGCCTCAGCTCTGTTAGCAGTAGAACTAATCCTTTTTTGAAGCTGGACGCTCCGGACGTACCAGCCAGGACCATTCTCTACTAATGGAACGCGTTTCCCAACCCGTCCAAGGTACCGCATGGACTATGGTTGGGCATAGGGAACCTTAATTTGACCTTATATTCCTTTTCGCATGCTTGACTTTCTTTGGAATTTATGTCTAGTCCAATAACTTTGAAATTTACACAATCACTTGTATATTATGATTTTTGAAATTTACACAATCACTTGTATATTATGATTTTTGAAATTTACACAATCACTTGTATATTATGATTTTTGAAGTTTACACAATCACTTGTATATTATGATTTAATCAAACTCAGTCACCTTTAACATACTCTCCTACCAAGAAATGGACATTTCAAGTGTAAAATATTTGTCAGTAGCCTTGTGAGTTGTCTAATAACAGCATGACACGACAACCTCAATGAAATTGACTTTTAAATGACAACATAACATCTTAACAAATAAGTTTATATCTAATTCAATTTTACTAATGAGCGATCCTATAAATTCATTGAATTAATACCTTTCAACATCGTCCAAACTTACCTTATACCTGAATTATAGTTTTGAAAAGACAAAATTGTTCACTATAGGAAAGAAAAAAAATATCTAACATGAAGAGTGGGTAAAACTAAACACGAGGAGAGATGAATCTATCCAAATATTTTAGGTAGAAAAAGGGCCTCGGCATACAGTATTTGGCAAAACGATAATAACAGTTACTCGCTAGTGTGCTTCAAAACAATGATGCATATGGGACAGCTTCCAAAATATTCGAAACATCTAAAGTTCAGGACTCAATCAAATCCATCTACACGTGGTGCGACCAAACATTAGTAAACATTTTTTTTTGAAGTAGCTATATCAATATTTCTCTGGTATATATCAAAACATTTCATTTAGATCAAGTGAACCTAGCTTCTCCAATCCATTAAAATCAATTCATCATCTCATTTGTCAATAAGTATTTATCAAGAGATGTAATCAGAACACTAAAAGTGACTCATCGAGCGAAGTCAAGGCATGATTCATTAAATAATGCACTTCTAACTTATGATAGCCATAGTAAAAAAGTATAACAAGAGATGAACTATTCTATTATACCCAAAATAAAATTCCATAACATCAAGAAACTAAGTATCAAATTAAAGTCATCCAACTTGGTTGGTCATTGAGATATAATATAAAAAACACACACTACATTACTCTTTAGAACAAAATTTGACAAACTCAGAATCTCTAGTGTCAATTGAGAATATGTTCTGGACAAAGCTGGATAGACTACACCAATTAATCGAAAAGACTGAAACCCATATCCTGCAATGACAAAATAAAATCGAAGGATAAACAATTAGAAAAATCAGAATACAAAGCCAATTAACCATATAGAAAAATGATATGGTATAAGTTACTTCAAAAGATCAAATTCGCAATATGAAAGTTATCTTGACATTATTATGTTGGGACAAAACTACAACTTAAGTGCTTTATAGTAGTGCTTCTCAATTCACCTAATAAAGGTTTTCTCTAAATGCTTCCATAAACTAAAGAGACAGAAACTCCAATTCTGATTAAAGAATAAAACTAAAAGTACATAAAACACATGAATCTAAGCTGTCCTTTGCTATGCTATAATCTACAAGTCAAGCCATTAAGATATTCAGAAACTTTAGGGGACTGCTACTGCAGAATGTTACTCAATTATAATAGACTCACCAAACAATAAAAAATTTAAAACCATACAGAGCATCGCAACTACAATACCTAAAGATGAATGAAGCAGAAATGGTATAAGAAAACTTACATCATCGGATTCCTCTTTCTCCTCGACTTTTTCCTCTTTCTTTGCCTCAGCGGCAGGGGCAGCAGCAGCACCACCTCCCCCAGGCGCAGCAGCAACAGCAACAGCACCACCACCACCAGAGGGCACTGAAGCAAGCTTTTCCTTACCGGCAGCAATAACCTCAACTATATCCTTTCCCTTAATTTCAGATAAAAATAGTTCTATCCTATCACTATCTGCCTCGGCACCAACTGCAAGTAAAACAAACAAACAAACAAAAATGTTCCAATCCTCAGTTTCAAGAACCTATCCACAATAACCAAGTAATACACTTCCAAATCAAAAACCCTTTCGCCTATCTTTTGTACTGAAAAAGAAATTCAATTGGGGCAACGAATCTCAACTCAATAAAAGAAACTCCTTTGACCAATTTTTGCGCTAATGATAAAAATAACAAACGGAGCACAAATCTCAACCTAAACCAAACTAAGAACATAATAGCTTTGCAATTCATAACTAAACCTAATTACTTTATACAGTTTATTTCATTTGACCGATTAACAAATTGGAATAAATAAGAGATTACGAGAATAATGCAACCCACCGGAGCCGAGAATTTCCTTGATAACAGCGGCGGAGGGGCTCTGGTTGCCTCCGAGAACGGCTAGTAAATACGCTGCGACCACCTTCATCTTTCTGGAAAATTAAACTCTGTAAGTAAAAATAGCAAGAACCGTAACCATTCAGAGTGAGAAAAGAAGAAAACCTAAGAGAGACTTGGAGCAAGTGAGGATGCGAAGGCGCAGAGCGTAAACGGCGAGTTCGAAGGCTTGTGTTAAGTTATGTCACAGTATTTGAAGTAGAAACTGTGATATTGCTAGGGTTTGGTTTTTCAGAAACAAACTAACCGCTTCCTGGGCTTTGTTACACACACCCATATTGGGCTCATTTTCAGCAAGTCTTTTACTTTCTGCACCCCAATTTTTCTTTGAGCACGCTACTCAAATTTTCAAAATGTTCAAGAATGACAAGTTTTTCTGAAATTTCCGAGATAAAATTTTTGAAAGAAGATTTTTAAAATAAAATTCTCCAAACACATAAAATACACTTCAAAACAAATACTTCTTTAGTGTTCTTTATATCTCTTATTTTTCCTTTATAACAATAGTGATGATAGAATGTGACGGTAGTGGCATCAACAGTGATAATGTAGTGCAATTGTGTTTGATTTTTTTCTATTATTATTATGGGAGTGCAGTTAGTAATTATGGAGGTGTAAAACGCAATAGCCTTCACACAGCGTGTAGACTAAGCTTTTATATGTTACTTTAGGCCTTTACTATTTATACAGTCCCAAATTTATATTTACATAACCTTTTATTTAAAAGAATGTCTATACCTTCATCTCTACCCTTCACTTTAGTTTAATATGTTCCACAATTTTATTTTAACTTTTTTGTATTTTTTTCTATGAAAAGTATGAAAATTTTATTTAAAATTATTTTCATTGCAATTTATTAAATTTATTTATTTATATAAAAATTTTAAACAGAAAATTGAAATATATATATATATATATATATATATATATATATATATATATATATATATCACTTTTTTATATTCCAGAAAATATATTTTGGAAAAGTTCCAAAAATTAAATTTCGAAATAATTTTAATAAGTAAAATTCCCATTAATTCTAGAAATTACTTCCTCATTTGTGTCCGAAAGTTTTTTTTTTTTTTTTGTAATTTTCCTAAAAATTACTTTTCAAAATTGTCCCAAGAATTACTTTTGAAACTTTTCAGAAAGTACTTTTTAGAATTATATGTAAAAGATAACTTTCCAACGCTTTAAGTTTTATTATATGCTTTTGTAATTGGTTTTTTGTGTAGATGAACATGAAAGACAATGTTATTAAGATATTTTATGTGGTGAATATTTCAAAAGATGAGGCAATAAATAAATTTTTTGAATATATAGTATACATTACAAATTAAAAAATGGTTAGTAACTTATAAATTAATTTTTCTTAGTGTTATGAGTATCAAATCTCAATTTTAGTTAATATTTCTACCTTTTATTCTTTTAATGATGTTATATTGAATTGGGTTAGAAATGTCGCAAAGATAATGAGTTTATCCTTATTAATTTTAAGTCTATGGAAAAAAAAAATACAAGAAACGAAAATGGAAAGTAATTTGTAGGATAGTTTCAAAAAACTTTTATGAGATTTTTTCCACAAAAAGTTTTTCAAACAATGATGATATATATCTGTATCTATATATATATATATATATATTCTCTGAATTTTATACCAAAAGTTTCTTTCAAAACACTCTCCGAAGATACTTTTCGAAGTAGTGATAATAGTGACATTACTTTTGTGATATGAATATGATAATAAAAATCTCAATTTTCATATATATTTCCAAGTCTTATTATTTCTAAGGATATTACGTTGACTTAGAGATGTTGCATAATAGAATAACTTTATCCTTACAATTTTAGGTCTATAAAATATAGAAGAATTAATAAAAGGATAGACAATTTCAAATCGTAATTTGCGTGACAATTCAAAAAAAACAATCTCTAAAACAATTATAGAAAGTGAATTGTCTAAAAGTTACATTTAAAAAATTTTCAAAAACGGCTTTCTTTTAATAGGTAAAATATTAACTTTATTTTAAATTTAGCTTAATTAAGTTTTAAGTAACAAGTATTTTTAATTGAATTTTTATTATTTATTTTATGTTGAGTATTAAAGCTTTTATATTTTTTCAAACTTTTTTGTCAATTAATATTTGTTTTAAATAAGGTATATGATTGTTATTTTTCTTATTTGTCCTTACATAATATAATATGAAGTTTTATTGTTAATATAAAAATGGTATTTTGATTAATGACATTTTCTATAAAAACAATAAAAATCACTATTATTTTATATTAATTACAATATTAAACATATAGATACATATATAAGATAACAAATATCTAATTTAGTTAATAGAAAAATTAATTGACAAAGTCAATTGAAAAAGTTATAACCACTAAATAAAAAAAAATTAATAGAAACTAAGTATTGATATCCAAATTTATGAAAATTTTAAAACTTAATTAAATGTTCAAATTTCCATGCAAGATTCAGTAAAAATATTTTGAAATAATAGTTTAAATTAATAAAATTGCAATTAAACAAAATTAAAGGAAAACCGCTTACCATTAATTAAAAAAAGTTACAGATAACTATGTAGATAAAAGTGTAACAGGGATAGGGTTTATATATTTGTTTAGATAAAAGGATCTTCTTGGTAACAATAATAAAAATGAAGGAAAGTGGCAGGTAAAATTTTATGTGTCAACTGTGTAAGCTTTGACTCATGTTGTGAGCAATTGAAAGCAATGAAACCCTTATAAGATCATGATTAGGACTCCAAAATTTTAAAGACATGTTATAATGTTAAATATATCTTTAAAACATTTCAAAAGTATTTTGAACACTTCAAATATTTGACTTTAAAAGGGTTGTGTTTGAAAAAAAATTCTAACATCAAAATTTGTTAGTTAACAATATATATGGTGATTAAAAAACGTAATTAAAGTATCTCGTAGAGTGTGCTATTTATACTATTATTCATGGATTATTATCTAATTGGGTTTAGGCTAAGTCACGTGATCCTGTTACTTGTTAATCTCGAATTATCATAGTTGATTGTGGATAATACAGTTAGCGCAATGTCATTCTAGTCGAATAGGTAGGCATCAGATACATGTTAACTTAGTAGGCCGACATGTACTCAGTCAAAGACAGCTTTTGCCGAGTCTAAAAGTAACTTGGTCATATATAGTACATTAGTTCCTTAGGCTTTAACATGATACACGTTGAAGACTTGCAAAAAGAATTGTGGTGTTAAGTATTAGTAGTTGATTTTCTATCCTTGGCTTGCCAATCACGACGTCAGTACTCGGTTCTTGTCTTATTTTGTAAAGAAAATTTGCATTTTTTGGCTATGTAGCCTTATAGGTATATAGTCCTCGAGCCTTAAGAAGCACGACGATGAAGAGGTTGCAATGATGAGGCATCCTTTTTTGTGAGGTGAGAAGCTTATAGGTTGTTATATGGTATGTGTCAATTGATAGAATGACTTTGATTTATTTATAAATAAGCTTATAAGAGATATATTGGACAATATCATTCTTTTTAAAGAAAATGCTCTCACTTTCTAACATTCAAGAATCTTTTCAATAATAAATTATCCTTTTTCAAAACACTTTCTAGGTAGAAGATAAATTTGAAAATTTGTATGCTAAAATGTTTTGCATATCAATTCATTGCTCTACGTTGATATGATTCATCACTTTAGGGGGTATTTCTTTCATTATATTGTAATATGTTTTTGAAAGCCTTGTGTTACAAACTTTTGCATCTTATAGTTTTTATCTTAAAAGTTGCTTAAGAGAAAGAAAGGTTCATTATCTTTAGTGTGATCACATGTGTTGCATGTGAAATGTGCTTGTAATTTGAACATAGCAAGATAGTGAAAGAAGTCTCTCTAACGTTGAGTGGATTGTAACTGGATGAAGAGTTAGGTTAATTCAAAGTAGTATAAAAATCTTTGTATAATCCTCTCTTTTGATACTTTTTTTACATCTATTTATTCATGTTTCAAGATTCCCATATCCCATTCAAGTGAATCTAGGAATTTTTTTTCTTTGAATTTGTTAATTGAAAAAGAGTTTTAAAAATTATCATTCACCCTTCTCTTGGTTAAACAAACATCTATATTTCTAGCATTTGGCATGAGAGATGAATTTGATAGTTATTAAAGAGTTTAAAGTTATGAAAATGATTAGTCATAACCAAACCTTTGTTGAGGGAGCTTCAATTAACAAACCACCTTGTTTATAGAGAAAACTTTTCCATTTAGAAAATTCTCATTTAATCAATTGATAAGGAAGTGTGAGATGTTGTTATTAATGGTTCCTTATATTCTAATTCAAAGTATAAAAAACAAATATTCTAAAAAAGAGTTCTTTACATGGAGTATGGATGAAAATAAGAGAGTGGCAATAATGTAAGAGCTAGGAATATTATATCACGAAAGCATAAACTGCAAATAAGATAGTGTGGTAATAATGTCAAACTACAAAGGAGATATGTGATACGTTAGAAGTAACACATGAAAGCATAAAGGATGTCAAAAGATCCAAAAGAACAATATTGTACAATAAAATGAGAAGTTTAGGTGCTTTAGGGAGAAAACTTCTAATTTAAGACTCTTCCACTTTATTTATATTTGAATTAGAAAAATTTTGTTATTTCTTTTGAATTGGAAAAAGACTTGTAATTAAGTGAGTCAGTGAGTCAACTCGTTTATGCCACCAACTCGTGGTGAGTCGAGTTGGGTTCGAATTTTTTCAACTTGCTTATAAGTGAGCCAAGTTTGGTTGGCTCACTAAGTGACTAACTCGTGGTGGGTTGAGTCGGGTTGGATTGGGTGATTGTTTTTTACAGCACTACTCACATATTGAATAGTCTTATTACCCTTAAAAAAGACTTTTAAGGAGCTAAACATCAAGATTCCTAAGGTGACGATAACCATCTCAAAATCCAAAGACCTTACATCCATGAATATGGAAACACTATTTGAAAATCTAAGAAAGCATGAGCTTAAACTATGCAAGTTGAAAGAAGAAGAAAGTTAGAAGAATAAAAGAGTTGCTCTTAAGACTAAAGCAATCAAACATGAAATAAGAGAAGAATAAGAGCAAAATTTAGATGGTGAGAATCTTTGATGATCAAGAAATTCTCAAGGGTTTTGGAAACAAGAACAAAAATAAAGTACAACATTAGAAGGAGTGGAACAAGAAGCCAAACCAACCATCTACATCAGAACATACATGCTTTGAGTGTAGTAAGACTAGTCATATTAAAGTTATTTGTCCTTTGTTTAATATAACGCAAGTGAAAGATAAAAGTTTCTAGAAGCTAATAAAGAAAAATACATATGTGACAAGTGAAGACAATGTTTCAAACTCATCAAGAAACTCTAACTCTAATGGTAAATAAGCAAACATATATGAGTATGTCAAATACATAATAACAGAAAGCAAACATATATGAGTATGTTAAATACATAATAAGGAAAAGTTGAATAGGATATTTAAACTTTTGTAAAATTTTGCATGATATCTAATGATACAATCAAACAATAACTTTACTTGACAAATGATCTATCAAAAGTTTTTCAAAAACTTGGTTTGTAAAACTATCCTTCTTTTATTAATGCAATGTTAAATAAAGCAATGAACTAGAGATTGGGAAAAAAATATTTATACTAAGAATTTTATACTAGTTCTTCTAATAAAACATACTACAATCAATTATCAAACAAGTGATTGAGTTTCACTATACAAACTATCACTACAAGATACAAAACAAATATTGTTTGGAACTAAAGCATTCCAACTAACCTAACTATTATATGCAACTCAACAACTCTTACTAATAAATTGGATATTTGTTGAAATACATGTTGGAAGCCCCACATCAACTAGAGATAAGGTCAAATTATAATATATAAGTGAGGTGCAAACCTTACCTTACAAGTCGGTTTTGTGGGGTTGAGTTAGGCTTAAACTCATTTTCTAATATGGTATCAAAACCTATCCTAGCGATATTTCTTATTTCTTGGACATTTCTATTCCACCTGTTATCGGACCACCCATTAAATTTTACTCTCACGCTCGAGATGTCTATAACTTGGCGTGAAGGGAGTGTGTTGGAAGTCTCACATCGACTAGAAATAAGGCCAAATTATAATATATAAGTGGGGTGCAAACCTCACCTTACAAGCCTGTTTTATGGGGTTGAGTTAAGCTTTAAACCCATTTTCTAATAATACAATCACTCTTAATTAAGCAAAGTATTTTTTTGGACAATAACCACTTTTGACTAAAATCAAATATCTTTTGAATAAAATCACACCTATGTAAAGAATCAAGATTGTGTAAAAAGGTGTAATTTAAAATATCACATGATTCACTCACTAAATAGAGGACAATGTCTTTCTATATATACAAAAAATAAACAGTTCTTTAGATCGACATATATATTTTAGATATTTTCTTATTATTATATTTATTTTTTATATTAATATATTCAATACATTATTATATTTTTCTTCTTCTTGATATAAATTCAATAATTATATTTTATAAAAGAATGTTTTGTAATCATTACGTAGATGTTCAATAAAAAAATTGAATCTAAAGTGACGTATTTTAATTTAGTTTAGCGTGAATTTTAGATTGAATAAAAATCAAATTAGATTTAAGTTTTTATGTATAATTCACGTTACTTTAATTAGAAAAGACACAACTAAACCTACATCCCTAACATCTACTCATTTACTTGCTTATCTATTCATAAGCTCACATAACTATTCCTGGTATTAAATTTCACAAATGAAAGCACTAGTTTGCTCCAAGATGAAACGAAACTTACCCTAACACTAGTGCAGCGAAGGGCTTTTACCGCGGTTCATTTTCACTATACGTCGCGGTTCTTGAACCGCGGCATATTCAGCCGCGGTAGTAAGTCAGACACTTTATACCGCGGTTCTAACCGCGGTATATAGGCTGAGGAATATGCCGCGGTTGTCTAGGGAACCGCTGCCTAAACCCTAAAAAAAAATGAAAAAAAAAATTAAAAAATGCTTTATATGCCGCGGTTCAACCGCGGCATATAGGCCGACGAATATGCCGCGGTTAGTGTCAAAACCGTGGCCATATGTCTCGTTTGTAAAAAAAAACGAAGCACTATATGCCGCGGTTGTGGTTAGAACCGCGGCATATTCCCCTGCAGTTTTTTAAAATTGCAGGTCTGTTTTTGTGATATCCATTACCACAAAAACAGACCTGCATATAAAAACATTTACAGAAATTCAATTTCAACATAACAAACACATGTTCAAATGTATTTCAACATCAAATAAAGTAGAGAGTCTAAGAAAATTCTATCTAATCAAATGCATTGTTTAAATCTAAATCTAAGAGCTATTGTATAATCTAACTATATACTTCGCAGCAGCGTTCCTAATGAATAGTAGTGACTTCTCAGGAACTGGTGTAGTAGTCTTGAATCTCTGCAAAAGACAATTCATTTTAATTAGTGTATATGAATTCAACATTTGTTAAAAAATCAAAATTTGTTAAAGTTAAATATTACCGTTTCCCAGCTTCTTGTGATGTGAGAACGAACAATATGGGTCATCCAATACATTACATAGTATCCACACTCATATGACCCATTTTGTCTGTTACACTACAATATATCATCACAGTTGATAATAGTTAGTGAATAACATATACCCCTGAAACGTGTTCAACACAACTGTCTCCCCAACTGCCTTTTAGAGAATTTCAGAAGTTACAGGGGGTATATGCCGCGGTTCTCTGGGGAACCGCGGCATATACCCCCTGTAACTTCTGAAATTCTCTGACTGGCAGAGAAGTTGAGACGTTACAGGGGTATATGCCGCGGTTCCCCAGAGAACCGCGGCATATACCCCCTGTAACTTCTGAAATTCTCTGACCCAGTCAGCACCTGCAATAAATTGGCTGGGTATATGCCGCGGTTGTGTAGAGAACCGCGGCATATACTCTGTTATTTCATTTTTTATTCATACGTGGCGTCAAAGGCAATGGTTGACTGGGGTATATGCCGCGGTTCCCAGTAGAACCGCGGCATATATGTTCGTTTTATTTACAAAACTGCCACCGCGCACCATTATGCTGCGGTTTTCGTTGAACCGTGGCATAATGTGCGCTGTAAAAACCCGATTTTTTACTAGTGTAAGACAAACAAGGATTAAAGATGTTCCACACACACACACACACACACACACACACACATATATATATATATATATATATATATATATATATATATATATATATATATATATATATATATTCTTTGTGAAGATGAGGTTAGAGAAACAAAGTTCCTAAACAAATAAACAACATCACATTTAAATTTATTCTAACGATAAGCATATAGTTTAGTGTTTCTAGATTAATCAGTTATTCTTTGCAAGTTTTTGTTTTAAATAAATGGTTTTCGTTACGTACATTGAGGGTTTTTGTTTTCATGCTATTGGTTCAGGTAGTTGCTGATTTTTCATAAGTTGTAGAGCTACACTTATAAACTTGGTTCCTTTTTATTAACGAGTTAAATATGTTTTTAGTCCTTGTACTATCAAGCGAATTTGTTTTTAGTTCCTTTTTCAAAGTAAGGTACATTTTAGTCTTTCCCCTTAAGGAAACTTTGATTTTAGTCCTCAAAACCTAACACCGTTAAAAACCAGCTGATGTGGCTAACGGTAAACTGACACAATTTTTTTTTCTTACATTGAGTCAGTGTTTCTGACCTTTTCTCCCTCTCTCTCTCACCTGCAACGCATCGTTCTTTCGGTTGGATTTCCACCACTGCCATCGCTGGCGAGGATTTCCATCAGCGTCGTTGCTCACAACCAAAATCGCCACAACGCCACCGCTCCCCCGCCGCATCGTCGTCGGGATTGTCCTCCATCGTCATCGCACAACCTGCAATGAGGAAACAACGAACCCCATGGCAGCCATTGACGTCGCCGAAGCACCTCTTCAAAATCTCGTCTCTTGCGGTTCAGATCCAGCACGCCTTCAAAGCAAAGAGAACCCCCAAATCAGGTTCGTCCATCAACCTTCGTCGCGCCATCTACTAGGAAGCCCACCATCATCGTCAAAGTCGAGGGCTAATGAAACACCCCCTCCGTGGTCGCTTCCTCCAGCACCCTCTTCTTCAACCACCCCTTCTTTCTCTCTCTCCACCAACTTCACCTTCTTCGTCACCAACACCACCACCTCCGCCAACCCCTTCTTCACTTTCTCCTTCACTAGTAAAAAATATGCTTTTTAACTCGCCTAATAGACTTCGGTCTAAGAACAACCGAAGCCTATCAGAAAGCGATGGAAATTTTGTAGTTTTGATGAATTTATATGCCTCGGTTCAGTGAGAACCGAAGCATATAGCACATATTACAGCCTATTAACTCGGTTAAAGGTGGAACTGAGGTCTGTGTTTTGGCGTATTGACTCGGTTAAAGGAGAACCAAGGCCTATTACCTCTCGCACATGACCTACTTTCGTATCTCCTTTTTCATTTTACACGAAACGCTTTTCTTTCCTCTCGCAGCAGAAGTAGAAACTCTCGCAGCAGAAGCAGAAACAAAAAGGGAAATCTCTCTTCTCCCACTTGGCAGCCACGGCGCGAGGAGGTTCTTTCCTCTATTGCAGTAGCTTGCGCTCCGGAGGGGAGGCGGGATGGTGGCCGGCGTCGAAAGTGAAGGGGAGGCGCGATGGTGGAGACGAGTACCGCGGCGGCGATGATGGGAGGCTCGTCGATCTAAGGCGTTTGGCGAGCATAGAAGATGGTGCCTTAGAGATGATGGGAGGTTCGTCGATCTAAGAGTTGAACGAATAGCGGTGGTTTCTGTGGAGGCGAGGTAGCGGCGAGACCGTAGCGAGGCTGCGGCGAGACGGCAGCGAGGTCGCGGCAAGGCCGCAGCGAGGTGGCGGCGAGGTCGTGGCGAGGTCGTGGCAAGGGCGTCCTGCAGCGGTGGCGTTTCTGCGAGAAGGGGAGGCATCAACCTTCATCTTTTCTTCTCTCTGTTCTGGTTTGGCCTTGTAGGAGCCTCTATGTTCTGGTTTGTTAGGCTAGTGTAGTTGTTGTTGGAGTGCTTGCTTCTAAGATTTGCTTCTAAGATTTGGTTTTGTATTTTTGAGATTTGGTTCTCTGAAAGGGAAGGAAAATTCAATAACCCTTTTGCTTGGACCGTGGACTGTTTTGTTTTGCTTGAACTGTGGACTGTTTTGCTTGAACTGTGCTTGAACTATGGACTGTTTTGCTTGAACTGTGGACTGTGGACTGTGGACTGTGCAAGGAAGAGGGAGAAGTGGACTGTGCATACCGGAAAAAAAAACACGCTATTGCCTCGGTTATCTAAGAACCGGGGCATAATCCGATATCGTTTTAACCCGGTTCAGAACCGAGGCATAAAGTCATCCCCTTTTTACCTCGTTCGTATATGCCTCGGTTGCAGAACTGATGCCTATAAGCAAAATTAACCGATGCTATTTCCCCTTCCTGCACTAGTGTCATACCCCTCTATTTCGTTATGTAGTTCATACCCCTCTATTTCACATGAGTAAAGTTTTAAATATTTCAAAATTTTATCACAATCACTCATGACATCTTAAAATATTAGATATTACAGTTATGCTTACAAAATGTGAAATTGTTCATTATCTAATAATGGTTACACTCATGACATTTTCAGTGACCATTATATTCTACAAAGACTCCAGAAAGCAGTTCAAATGCTTCAAGCCTCCAACTTCAAAATACTTATCATCTCCTAATCGAACAAAGATTGTGTTTTTAAAAGATAATGTGATTTTCAAGTCAGTCAGGTGCATTAGAAGGTATTAAATATGGTAATTAATAAACATAAAATAGTTATCTCTTAAACTATTATATTTTTATATTATTATTTATGAGTTTTTAACGAGTCTAGTTCGTATGGCTAATTACCTGAATCAGTATTTAATTAAAAATGAAAGTTATCTTGGTCAATATATAATTGGTCATGTCATCATGATATATTCTTATTATACCATAAAAAAAAATAAGTATATCTAGACACAAAAGGAAGACATGTATTCAGACACATGTAATACATATATAAACAAATTTTTTTACCATTTATTCTTGACTTACATTAAATTAAAACGATTCACTATTTCCTCTGATCATGTGTCATTCAATTATATTTTATCATTTTGTTGTATCGCTGTAAATGAATAATTGAAAAGTAGTGAGTGTGTAACCTACTCTCTTCTTTTTTTCTTGTGAAGAGATGAAATAGCATTGAACTTGAAGCAACACTCAAGAATAAATAATTGGAATAAAGAAGGAGACAAGATCATTGAAATAAGTTTCACATGGCAAGTGGTAGCTGTTATTTGACTTGTGAGGAATGAAGAAGGTGGAAGCTAATTAAGGTAGCAAAACAAAAATGTTACAAACCTCAAAACACAGCACAAATTTGACTATAAAGTAAATCCTGAGTGATCGTGTGCCACATGGAACATGCGTGTGTGAAGAGAGAGTGAGATATTGTTACTATGCATTCTAATTTTTACATAATTAATACAATAAACTAAGTTTATAGATACTCCGTTCTCTAAAAGTTTTATATGATCTAAAAGTTGATATAATTTATAAATATTATCTCCTGAATTTTAATTTATTAAGACACATTTTTAAAGCAAAAGTAGAGCCAGTTAAAACAGTGATTGGCCTATGGATTATATATACCAATATAATGAATGTAATTTAAAAAATAATTTAGATTAAATTTCATTATATTTGGTTTCAATCCTCAATATGTTTTTTTTTAAATAGAAGTAAATAATTACACTATTTTATTACTTTTTAAGACTTTTTTAGTGAAGCTAACCCTTATATCATTTAATCTAAAAGTTGAGATAATTTATAAATATCATCTCCTGAATTTTAATTTATTAAGACGCATTTTAAAGAAAAAGTAGAGCCAATTTAAAATAGTGATTTTCTTTTGGATTATATATAGAAATATATAATATAATGAGTTTAATTAAAAATAATAATTTAGATTAAATTTCATTGTATTTTGTTTCAATCCTCAATATGTTTTTTGAAATAGAAATAAATAATTACTCTATTTTAATACTTTTTAAGATTTTTTTTAGTGAAGCTAACCCTTATTATTTAAATTTTTATGAATAATCACGATGATAATTTAATATGCCTGATTCAATTGTTGGGAAAACTTAATTTTGATGAAAAGATATTAAAGTACTATTTTAATATATTTGACATTTGATCACACACATGCCGACATGCATGCGTGTGGTGAATGGAAAGTATGTTTTCAATTTAAAAATAAAGTGTTAGATAAATAGTACCATTTTCATTAAAAACACAATTACAAAAAAAAAGTGTTTAAGTAAAATAATTCTATATAATTGAGTTATATACTAACAAATCTATCACTAACAATTATTATGTTAAAATATCTTTAACATATTATTGCCTAAATTATTTTGTTAAACCATTTTTACATTTTTACATAATACTTAAAATGACTTTTACAAACTAATCATCTCTTAATAATTAATTTTTTTCTAAATTTGAAAACCCAACAATAAATATTATAATATACTATAATCAAATTTACATTTTTTAAAAATTGATTTTTTTTCATTGAATATGACTTTATATATATATATATATATATATATATATATATATATATATATATATATATATATAGACACACACACTATAAATGTAATTTTTTTCATATTAATATCTAATTATAAAAAGTTATAAAACAATAGATTAATCTAATTTCATTACGTGTATTTTATTCAATATGATTTAAATTTTTATTTCCATTTTCAGCACCTAGATTTGAATATATTTTTAGAAGTGCGGGTCACGTCACTAATACAAGGAAGGGCATTCGCACCGGTTAATTTTAATCATTCGCACCGGTTTTTGAACCGCAGCGTATTCAGGCGAGACAAAAAATTGTAGACTTTTTGTTTCGGTTATGGACCGAGTTATTTTGTCTGCCTCTACTGCCTCGGGTAGAACTTGAACCGAGGCAGTAAGATCTTTTTTTTTATTTTGATTTCAATTCCAGATTCTAATTTCAAACACCCAAAACTGAAAAACCTTAAAAGATGAACAAGACCCCTCTACAATCCGAAGACATCCGAAGACATAACCAAGCTTTTTCATAAACTCAGATAACAAATTGTTTCACAAACAAACTCAGATAACAAATTGTTTCACAAACTCAGATAACACACTCAGATAACAAAACTGAAATGAGATGAATGGCTGAAACCCTAACAAAAATCCCAAATCTGAAAAACCTAATTCTCCAATTCTGCATTTCAGAAACCCTAAAATCCCTCCACTGTCGCTTCCTCGCAACGCGCCACCGCCACTGCCGCGCCTCACCGCTACCAGACGCGACCCCGCCGCGCCGTGAACTGCCAACGTCCTCGCGCAGTCGTCTCCATCGAAGACCTCACCACGCCGCGCCTCGCCGCTACCATACGCGACCTCGCAGCGCCGCGCCTCACCACTATCAGACGCGACCTCGCCGCACCGTGCCTCGCCTCGCCGCACCGCGCCTCGCCTCGCCGCTATCAGACGCGTCCTCGCCGCGCCTCGCCTCGCTGCTATCAGACGCGTTCTCGCCGCGCCTCGCCTCCCCGCTATCAGACGCGTTCTCGCCGCGCCTCGCCTCGTCGCTATCAGACCCGTCCTCGCCGTGCCTCGCCTCGCCGCGCCTCGCCTCGCCTCCCCGCGTCTCGTCGCGTCTTCGCTGGCCACTCACCTCCATCACAACACTCTCCTGTACTCTGGTCTGCGTTCAAGGGAAGAAGAGAAAGGAATATGCGTTCAAGAAGAAGAGAAAGGGAAGAAGAGAAAGGGCAGATCTGAAACTGAAAATAAAGCTGATCCCTTTATTAGGTCACGGGTCTGGACTGCCTATTGTGCCTCGGTTCAAAATATATCCGAGATTATATAATGATACTGCTTCGGTTATTCAGTTTAACCGGTGCCTATTATATCAGAAAATAAAAAAAAAAATAAAAACTATAATGGCAATTTTGAAAATATATTGAACCTTTATGCCTCGGTTTTTGACTTAACCGAGGTAGTAGATATCTGGCGTTTCGGGTTTTTTTAAACCGAGGCATATAACTTCCATAAAACTACGAAAATGCCACCGTGCTTTTATACGCTTCGGTTCTAGTAAAACCGAGGCGTATATAGCGTGTTAAAATGACGTTTTTTTACTAGTGCGTAAACTAGTTACATAAATTAGAATAATTATAAAATAAAAAAAAAGAATATTTTTGGTTGTTATTTTAACAAATTCTTTCACAAGAGTATTTTGAAAAGAAAATATTAGCATCTCATCCTTTTCAATTTATAATTTTCAACATTTTTACTTATACCATCAATTTTAATTTATTTTCTTTTAAAAAACATATCAATAACGTTATAATTTCTTAAATTTAAAGCATGTTTTGTATATTAAAAAATAACCATTTCTTATAAATTAACTTTTACATTTCACATTTATTTATCATACAAGTTAGTATATATGAAATGTACTTTCTATAATATTAGTTAATTAGATATGTGATTAAATAGTTAAATTAATATATTTAGATGAAACACTTAAATAATCTAATACAAAATTTAAAAGCCGAAAAAGTGGTGATTGAGACAAATACCAAACTTTGTGTCAAACACATAGATAGTATAATATAGTCACGTAGATAGACCTGCATTTACTAAATCCATATTTCTTTGTCTATGATTTTGTACATTATCTTCCAAATGTCTTACCTATTAATTGTCGACATTAGGTTTGTCAAAATTCACAAGCACAGTGTTTCAAACCTGTCTTATCTCATTATTGTCATTTTCCTTCAAATTAATTTTGATCATCCAGGGTTTTAAAAACCCGTATTTGATGGGTTTTAATATAGCTTGACTTATTTTTCATATCTTTTAATTTAAATTAAACTTCATAATATTTTTAAATTCATATTTAAATTATGATTATAAATAGGGCTATTCAATATAAATATTTATTATATATAATTCAAATTAGTAATAAATAGTTATTTTTCAAATTATAGTTTATATTTAAAATTACTAAGCCGTTATGTAAACAAATCCAATTTAAAAATAAAATGAAAAGGAAAAACTAAAAGAAATAAAAAAAATTCCCAAAGATTTCTATCTCGTTAAAGAAAAATTATGAAGTACTCTAATTCAAAATTTAAAATGATTTTTACATATAATATTGGTATAAATTAATTATGACTAAATTTTTAATTTAATATAAATATTTTTATTAAATCTATATCAATATTTTAGTTTGCGTAATACTTATTTATCAAACTAAAATTGTAATATATATATATATATATATATATATATATATATATATATAATTATAAATATTTCATTTCATTTTGATTTACTCATCAAATATGTATCTTTTACAAAATAGGAATTGATTTCTTTAAAGACGGAACATATGAAACAAAATTAGTAATATAAACTATTTATTAGTTAACATTAAATCAGGCATGAATCATATGTTACAAGATGTATTACAATATCAATATTTTTCCCCACAAAGATTATTTGCTTAATGCAAAACTAGCTGAGTTTTTTTTTTCTCTCTCTTGTCAATAGTGCACGAATTTACCTTATTAAATGACAAACCTTCTAGATATTAAAAGCATAATTTTTTATAGAAATTAAAAAAAAAATGTACTATTATCCTAACAACATTCACTTATTGCAAAGTTTCGGATCTCTAAATGTTTTTGATTATACAATCTACTTTAGGGACAATGCATGGGTTCACATCAACATAATTTATGCTATAACAGTATATTATGTGAATCATTTAATATATGATAAACCAACTGAACCATTGACTAATTTAGATTTATGAGTAAGGTATACATTAAACAATGGGGACAGAGTCACAATGATGGCATTTGACTAATATGAAAGTAGAACATTTTGTGTTCATATATGAACCTTCTCAGAACATATATATTAGGCTAAGATCAAATGCAAATTATGTGATATATAGTTATTGGCACAAAAAAGTTGGTTCATGCATGCATGCAGGTACCTAATAGTAGTTATTGTTTGGGTGATACGTCCTTTCTCTGTAGAAAGAAGAAACATATCCTTCCAATCTTTCAAAGTAATCGATGACAGTTGATAGATTGTACCTTCCGTAACAAAGTATTAAATTTTATTCGATATATTTCAAATTAATTGCATGCATTTTTGCAGCTGGACTGTTAAAGTTTCTTATCAAAACATTTATAAAACGACTTACTTTATTAAAATGGTTTAAAAAACAAATTTATCTCTTTTGATGACGTATTTTTTATACACTTATTACGTATAGTGCATATATATATATATATATATATATATATATCTATATATATATATATATATATATATATATTCATATTTAATCAGATAAATTATTTATAATAATTTAAAGAGTTAAATATATTTTTACTCTTTCAATTTTGACGTGAAATTGAAATTTGTTTATATTTAAAATTTTGATATATTTTGGTCTTATAATTTTAAAAATAAACAAACATAGTTTTTTTTAACCTAATGACATTAAATTTATTTAACGTGCCAAACATGTTTTCCAGTTAAAACTAAAGTGGAAATATAACAAATGTGTAAACAACTTAAATATTATTATAAAACGCTCAAAAAATTTAACTTAATTGAATTAAAATAATTATATATTCATTCTTTTTTAAACTTTAGGGACCAAAATATATTAAAATTTTAGACAAAAACGAATTTTAATTTAACGTAAAAATTTAAAGACTAAAAATATATTTAACAATAATTTTATAAAAAACTTAAAAATTATTAGCTAAAATAATACTTTTTTTCTTAATTTATTTAAGCATTTTAATTAGGTTTAATTGTGTGTAGTTTAAACTTTATAAAATCCACTTTATACATATTTTAACGAAAAGTAGTATTATTTATATAATTTTTAATTATTATACAATTTACATAATGTTGTGTGAATACTTTGACTATAAGAGTAGAGATTTTGTCCATAATAAAATGATGACTTTTACATGTTGTATTCACCTTTGTGTGAAACACGATAACCCTGCTTAGTTAACTGACACATCTATATTGGAGGAATTTATGTAGACTTTCTTCAAATTGTTTTGTAAGACAAAGTGTATATTTGACCGCAGATGGTGTCGGCTAGTAAGATATCATTCTACATTAATGTACAATTCACATTTGGCATCTTTATAAAATACACGAATTAGACACAATTTTCACAAAAAAAAGTATATTAAAATATTACAAATCGGTAAAGATTTTAAAGTATATAATATTTATATTTTATTATGTATTAATTATTTTATATGTATCCTTTATGTGAGTATAAGAGGTATTATTGTAGGCATATCAATTTTTTAAATGTTCAGTGGTTAAATTTGGCTTTATGAGAATATTTAAGACTTATAATTGTGAGATCGAGTTGAACTTTTATAAAACGACATGTATTAAAGAAGAATACAATGAACATGAATAGTTATCAAGGATTCTAAGATAATATTACGTAAACAACAAGATATTACTTGTGAAACTCTGGAAGTTAAAGTGAATTAAAAAGGCAAAATATAGAAAATGGATTCTTTGCTGTAAGGAAATATTCAAATGATGAAAAAAATTGAAGAAAAATCCAAAAATATAAGAGGTCACAAATTATTAATGGTCAATATCTAGTACTAAAATAGATTTGGTATTGGTTATTTTAAGGATTATTTTTATTCTACAACCAAAGCATATTAAGATGAAGTAAAACATGAAGACTTTAGACTTCAATTCTTAACCGAAACATATTCTTTAAATATAAGTTTCGATTTTGGAAGAACGGGAGTCTATATGTGACGTAAAAAAAATTAAACATTAAACAGACCAAAATAAATGTAAGATACTTGATGAACTTGTGACGAGGACCAAAACACGTCACTATGTGTCTCCTCGTTGCGAATAAACATCAAACAGATCAAAACAAATGCAATAAAGAGGAAAATGAACCTTGAAACAATAAAAGGTGATTTATGACGACCAAGAATGGAAATGGGGAAGAGAGGAGAACAAGATATTTCACAAGAAAACGAGATGAGAACAAGACGTTTCACAATAGAGAAGAGCTTTGCATAGAGAGGAGACCACCAATGGAGAAGTAACTTTCAAAAATGGTAAAAGATCTTAGGGAGCCCGCGTAGCAACCAAATATACCAACAAGTATATTGGGTAGTTTGTAGTATAACAAGTATCGTATCAACAGGAATTTGGTAGAAAATGCAATGTTCTAACTAGCTTGAAATGTATAAAACATATTTGTTTCATGAAAATAAATTAAAAGATGTTGGAAAATAGTTTGAATTATAAACATGTGACTTTTAGATGATTAAATCGTGTTTCACAAGAAAACGAGATGAGAACAAGATGTTTCACAATAGAGAAGAGCTTTGCATAGAGAGGAGACCACCAATGGAGAAGTAACTTTCAAAAATGGTAAAAGATCTTAGGGAGCCCGCGTAGCAACCAAATATACCAACAAGTATATTGGGTAGTTTGTAGTATAACAAGTATCGTATCAACAGGAATTTGGTAGAAAATGCAATGTTCTAACTAGCTTGAAATGTATAAAACATATTTGTTTCATGAAAATAAATTAAAAGATGTTGGAAAATAGTTTGAATTATAAACATGTGACTTTTAGATGATTAAATCGTGTTTCACAAGAAAACGAGATGAGAACAAGATGTTTCACAATAGAGAAGAGCTTTGCATAGAGAGGAGACCACCAATGGAGAAGTAACTTTCAAAAATGGTAAAAGATCTTAGGGAGCCCGCGTAGCAACCAAATATACCAACAAGTATATTGGGTAGTTTGTAGTATAACAAGTATCGTATCAACAGGAATTTGGTAAAAATGCAATGTTCTAACTAGCTTGAAATGTATAAAACATATTTGTTTCATGAAAATAAAGTAAAAGATGTTGGAAAATAGTTTGAATTATAAACATGTGACTTTTAGATGATTAAATCGTGTTTCACGAGAAAACGAGATGAGAACAAGATGTTTCACAATAGAGAAGAGCTTTGCATAGAGAGGAGACCACCAATGGAGAAGTAACTTTCAAAAATGGTAAAAGATCTTAGGGAGCCCGCGTAGCAACCAAATATACCAACAAGTATATTTGGTAGTTTGTAGTATAACAAGTATCGTATCAACAGGAATTTGGTAGAAAATGCAATGTTCTAACTAGCTTGAAATGTATAAAACATATTTGTTTCATGAAAATAAAGTAAAAGATGTTGGAAAATAGTTTGAATTATAAACATGTGACTTTTAGATGATTAAATCGTGTTGAAGTTTGACTCTACCACTTTGTCCCTCTTTTGTATCATATTTATGTTAAACATGATACAGCAAATAAGAAAGTGTTGAGAGTTCTCTTTAAATATAACTCTAGGTTCATTCTTGGCACCTAGAGTCTAGGATCACCAAACTTTAGTATGATTTCCCAATGATTACTTGAATTGATCACCTGCATTAAGATCATGACCCTATATCCAATTGCAACTTTAGATCTATTCCTAGCATCTAAAAGCATACAGGAGAGTTGAGTGAACCACAACTTGAAACTAGCTTTTACTTAATCCCAAGTCAGTGAAATACGATAAGGGATCACTTCATCCAACAACAAGCATAAATCAATTAATAAACATGTGATCAAAAGCAAACATTCTGAAATAAAAATAATACTAAATACAAGAGAGTTTCAAAGTGGTTTGCATCTCACTTTAACACCTAGGAGACTTAATTCCTCACAATGGATGGAAAGAAGTTAATACATGGAAGAAACTCTATCTCCTAGTGCTTTTATGATGTTGTTTAAAATGCAGAGGAAGTGTGTGAGAAGGCTCTCTAAAGTCTCTCTCTAAAACTCTCTAAAGGAGTCTCTCAAAAGTTCTCAAAAAAACTCTATATAAAACAAAGTTGAAATCTTATTTATATAGACTTTGATAGTATGGCTTTAGCCGTGGCTTCCATGGCTTCAACCGTGAGGTTTCCTCCCAAGGTGGGTTTCCTCTATGGCTTAAGCTTTGTATTTCTAGGTTGGAGCCTCTTGAGATTACTTCTAGGTGAAAGATTTCTCATGACTTTAGCCCAGATTAAGGCTTGAGGTTTCCCTCAAAAAGGGGTTTTCTGATGTGGCTCAAGCCCTAAATTTCACACTATAGCCGTGCTGAAGTTAGTTTGTTGTATTTTGCTCATAATTTCTCTATTTTCTTTATATTTTCTCTTTGATTCTCTGACTTTATCAAACCTACAAAACAAGTAAAGTCGGGGTGATTAACAGAAATATTTAATAGAACCAAAACAAGATAAATGTCAAATTATCATCAAAACTAACTCTATTGGGAATTTATCAAGAGTAGTTAAAATAGAGATAGTGACACAATGTTGTGGTCGAGAAGTAAGTTTTCTAGAAATTTAACCCTAAATAGAAGAATAAGCTTCAGTTGTTTAAAGAACAAAGACTATAGTTGTGTAAATATTTGCAAAAATGCCACTAGTGACAGTTTTGAAGAAAAATGTCACTAGTGTGTGTTTCATTATTTATCATTTGGTATCTAGATCATACGATTTCAAGCATAATTTATTTTAATAATAAACATTATTAACATAGTGTGTGTGTGTGTGTGTGTGTGCATTCTGATGTTAAAGGTACCAAAACAGTGAACAAGTTTTGAAATGCGAACATGAGATCATGTGTATGAAAGATAAAAATCTCCAAATCTGATGCAAAATATGTTAGTAATTCAATCTTTAATTGTTTTTTTTCACAAAAGTATTATTGATAATTATGTTTTGGTCTCTAAATTTTGTGGCAAACTTTCTCTTTCGATGATTGATTCACTAATTCATGATCAACATTGCTTTATGTGCTTATCATTTTCTGGGTAACCTTAACTGATTAAATGTTGTTAATTTATGCATATCATGTGCTAGTTAAATTCACTTTTGGTTGCCAATAGTTTGAGTTACCTTTCTTTGATTTTTATATTCATATGTTTGTGAAATTTTATATACATAACTTTTAGTATTACTTGATTTGATTTTGGTTCATTTAAATTTTTAATTATCTTAAATTGAGTTTATTTATTGACTCTAAATAAAGAATTAAGTGTTAAATTTATGTAGATAAATTGCTAATATAGTGTTTAAGTTTTCAACCACAAAGGCTCACATAAAGTGAAATAAAAATATCTTGATTAAAACTAAATAACATTGGCGGAAAAGCACATGAATCAAAGTTCCATGAATGCTTACATCCTTAAATACATGCAATATTTGATTATTTGATCATGAGTTTGACAAATTAATTTTAGCATCGTGGTTGTCTTGATCTTATTTTCTTAAGAAATTTTGACTTGATGAGCTTGAAGATGAGGTAGATTTTGTTGATAGGCATTTAGTCATTAAAGCTTATCATGAACTTCTATCTAACTTATCTCTTCTCTCTTAATTTGTTTTTAATTCTAAGAGAGAGTTCAATTTTTTTTTTCTGAATGGATTGAAACTTTAATGACTCATTAAAAAAATATGTTAGACACAAACAAATATTAAACAATGAGCTTAAGATCTGGAAGGAGAATTATAAAAATCCTAATTCTAATTTTGAAAATAAAGAAAAGAAGACATTAAGATTAGATGATCTAATAAACCTCATTAAGCGGTTTGATAACACCATTGTGTGATTTTGATTATAACAAAACACTATTGGGTAATGAAAATCAATGATGCTATTTGACTAACATGTGTAATATGCAGTCAAAGTTCATCAAGAGAAAAGATTTGTTTTTCCAACATTAGCCAACTACTGGACCTCATCTAATATCTCTTTAGATATCATCTAATATATAGTTTGTAGTGTTAGAAAAAAATATTAAAGCCATAATGATAAATGGATTAAGAACCAAGTTAAAATGAATCTTAATGAATAATGTATCAATTTGTAAGACCCTTGGGAATAGCTAGAGGTAGAACAAATGAGTCAAGAGTAGACGAGGTTCATGTCTATGTTGGTTAAACGAGTTTAATGTGGTTAGAAACCTCAATGTTATATGAGTGCTTGTTAGACGAGTGAACTATTAAATTATGTTTGTGCCTTAGGCGTTGTATGTGCATAAGAAGTTGTGTGTGCGTTAGACGTTATGAAGAAGGTTGCATGCATCGTGATTTATGTTCATCGTTGAACCCTTTCGATAAGGCTTTGTGTTAGTGCGATGTTTAGAATAGAAACTAGGAAAGACACGTGGCTATAGAGAAAATATATGGAGGGAGAATATGGCTTGACACTTTGATATCTTGTTGTCCTTTTTTAGGATAAAAGCTGACTCAGAGAGTAATATATTATTGTTTTGCTTTTTATTAAGAAATAGGTTCAAAGCACGCTAAAAAGGTACTATTTTGTACCCTTAGAAAGGTAATACATGACTATATTAGGTCAAGGGAAGCTTGGAGGCAAGCCTTATAGCTCTTACATTATCTTCTCTCGTTCTTGTTGAGTTGTTTCTTTTCTCTATAAGTCTTTCTTTCACCAGTGCTAGTTGTGCTTGTTGGGTAACAATGCACTAAAAGGTCTTAAGTGAGCAGAGGTTGTGTTGTGCTTGTAGTTGTATTGTTAGCTTGTGAGTATCTATGTTGTAAGATAAGGGAAGATAACAACAATTATATGTTTATGTTAAATGTTTTGTTTGGTGAAAATGGTTCCTTGACATGAATAAATGTGTTAGCATGCCTTGTATGTGTTGATATTATCATGTGGTGATTATAATGTTGATTGATGATGAAATGAAGAACATATAAATACATGTGATATTGGGGTTAAGCATGAAAATATATGATAACATGATGACACATGGACGAGAATGTATGGTTATATTAAGAGCATGGTGGTGTTTGTGTGAGATTATGAGTGCTATTTTATATGATGATATGAGAATGGTTGTGTTTCCCACTTTTTTCTTTAAGTTCAATATAATTCCTTTTATTAAATTCATAGTGACATGTTCCTACATTGAGAGGTAACATTCAGTGCTTGTATCGTAAATTATTTCAATAAGTTATCTTTGATAAATAACATATTATTCGTTGATTATATTTATATTATATGTTATTGTTGGAACACTTTTATAATTAATGTGACTTAATAGATTATTTAAAAAAAATCAAATTTAGAACATTCATGAGACAATATTGAAAAAAAAATTATAATAATAATACTATAAAAAATCTACTAAATCTAAAAATAAATAAATATTTTATATACATACGTTAATTAACTCGATAGATCAATAGTTAGCAAAACCTTATATAAAGTGAAATGGGCAAAAATAAGAAAAGAATAGAATAATAGAAACGAAGTCGTTCAACTATGGTGGGCGGGAAAAAGTGAAGAAAACGATACTTGTTTTCAGGACCACTGACACTGACCACTTCAGTCTGTGTTAGTGATACGTAGCAAGTGCAATTAGCGTTTACTTCTATTTGTCTGTTTTCCTACCCATTTTTTTATAAACCACTCATTTTTCTTATTAACAAATAATTGTATTCAAATAAGATATAAGTGATAATTTTTTTTATAATATGAGAAAATAAAATCAAATATTTGTACTCACTGGCTTCCATGGACTATTGTAGAAGATAATGACCCACTTAATATGTTAATTTAATATATATCTCCTTTGTTTTAATCTGGCTTAACTCTATTTACCACTCTGATACCTACTTAAAAAATGTTTAGAAAGAGATTGATATACGTGTAGATAACATACAATAATATAAGGTCTTATAAATCTTAATACCGTATTTTTCTATGTTGGACATATCATTATGATCGGATACTGATTTATATATAAAATATTATTTTATATTCCTACACAATCTTGGAAAACAATGTAAGCATAATAAGAAAAATAAAATAAAATAAAACATGATTAATTTAATTTTAGTTTCTATGGTAGGTTCAGTTAAATGTAGAAGTCGGGTATTATTAAAACTAACTACAAGAAATATTATTTATTTATTTATTTTGTAAATTATAAATATTGTTTTAATGAGTTTTAATATTGATTGAAATGGGAATTTGAGGCACGAGTAGAAGGAAAACAGAAAAGGTTAGAAAGTTGGAGTAGAACGCACGTTCACGAAAGTAAACGGTTTCATGTTTTCGTGTAGACTGGGTTGTTGAGGTGCTTTTCTTAACCAAAATCTTGACCAAATGGAGTGAATAGGAGAAAATACGAAAAATAAGGAACACATGTAATGAAAAAATACTTCATTTTATTTTTTTTAATTTTGACATTTAAGTTCTTCTATCTTATGTCTGTTCAATTTGTTGCCAACATTTTAAGCCTTTAGGTTTAAAGTTTCATTTCATTTATGATGAATTTAGCATTTCAATTTTTGATTCATGATGCTATAAATAATTCTTCTTGTATATGAATTTGAAATATTAAATGAATTGAAAGAGTTTCTAATATCTTGCTCCTTGGATGAAGTGATGATTCCGTAGAGATTTATCTTAGAATTTCTTTAAGTGACATGATAACCCCATCATCTCATAAGCATTTCTTTTCCATTTCACTTTTCATTCCTTTTTTACATCGTCAAATTTTTCATTTTATATCTTCATGTTTCATTGTAGTTTTTGTTTTGTTCATGTTCTTCTCTTGAATGTAATTAAGTTTTCATATTTATATATTTCATTTAGATTAAATTTATTTTTGTGGTGATTGGTATTCATTGAATTAATAATATTTAACTTTATTATATATATATATATATATATATATATATATATATATATATATTGTATTTAACGCATAAAATTTTTCATATGCAAATTAATTCGGAGATTTGTGTTTAGAATGCAACATAACTAAAATGCAATGAAATTGTAAGTGCTAGACCAAAGAAATTCAAAAACTGAAAATGCAATAAATTGGAAAGAATATTCAAGAAATGACAAATTCAATTTAAAGATTCGAGATTTACTCAATTTTTCTTATCATAATTTTCTTGTTTAGATTAATGTTTGAACAATTAACAAGATAAATTAATTAATTCAATTGAAAAATGTCATTGAATCAATAATATAAATTAAATCATATCTAATGTATTTTTAATAGTGAAATCAAAATTCAATTAATTTTTATTTGATTTCTAAAATTAAAACAATTAATATAAAAAAGTAAAAATATCAAAATAAGATAGATGAAAAACAAACTCGTTAAACAAACATAGTACAACAAAGAGAAACGACAACGGTTATTTTAGTTTATACACAACGGTTAATGAACCAAGGTATATCCAACCGAGATAAAAAAATGGTAGGTTTTTTGTCTTAGTTTCTATAACCATTATATCAGTCACATATTCAATCATTATCAAACACAGATGAAAAATGGAGAAGGGTTTGAAAAACTTACCACACGAAGACGAAATGACAAACAATAGTAAGGAGAAACGGTGGCGCATTGAGAAGGATACAGCGGGAGTGGCGTGAACGCCTAGTGACAGCGTGACAGTGATAAACAAAAGTGGTGGAGGCAACGAATGTCGTGCGCACAAGAGAGGATGCAGTTTGCGTAGAAGAGAGAAAGTGTTCGTGGAGAAGTAGTGGGTTATTGTTTTACGTTTCTGAAATTTTAACCCTGAAAAACGATATTACCTCTGTTAAGTGAAAAACCGAGGCAATAAGGGATTTACCGCCTTAGTTAGACTAACAATCGATGCCTAAACTATTCAAAAAAAATTCAAAATAAAATATTAAATGCCAATTTTGAAATTTTGTTCAGATTATAGGCCTCGTTTTGCGGTTAAATCGAGACAGAAAAATAATATGACATTGGTTCTGTTAGAACCGAAGCCATACGTGTTGACAAAAGGAATTTGAAATGTTCAATTCCAGAAAGGTCAGCTACTTGGTAAGACATATGACATCGATTCTGTGTGGAACTGAGACAATATAGTGTGTTCAGAATATGACAGTGTATAAGAGTCAATTTGCAGAGTTTTTCGCCTCGGTTACACAGAAACCCGAAGGAGTATATGACCTATTGCATTGGTTTTGCCTGCAACCGATGTCGTAAGGTCTGTCCAAGAGTATGTCAGTGAATTTGCAGAGGTTATAAAGGGATTTTGCAGGGTGTTTTTCCTCGGTGGTTAGAGAACCAAGACAGTATGTCCTTTTCAAAAAAGTTGTCAGGTGAAAAGTTTGTTTTGCAAATAGGGTAAGTGGGTTTAACAGGGTTTTAGGCTTCGGTTACTCAAAGAACCGAGGCAATATCTCCTTTAGGCTTTAGTTCCCGCTTAACCGAGATGTATAAGTTCGTTAAAACTACAAAAATGTCATCGCATTTGTTTAAGTTTTGATTTTTCAAAACCGAAACATATTGAACATGTTTAAAAGTTGTTTTTGCACTAGTTATAACACATCTCAATTCTTGATTTCATAAATTAAACTTTCAAAGAACTAGTTTTTCATTAATGAAAAACATAACATACAAAATAAAGAAAAAGATGAAGAGACAATTTTGTAAGAGAAAATATGTCCAAGAGACCAATTCGAAAACTGTATCTGCAAGGGCCGGACGCCGTACGGAAGGATCCATGTGAGCGGACGCCCAAGCTAATTGGGCGGATCTCCATACGGACGAGGCGGACGCCCATATCACATGGGCGGACACGACGAGCAAAACCGGACGCCGTACGGAAGAGCCCACATGGGCGGATCCCACGTGGGCGGATCCCACGTGGGCGGATCCCACGTGGGCGGATCCCACATGGGCGGATCCCCGCGGACACGACCAGCAAAACCGGACGCCGTACCAAAGAGCCCACATGGGCGGACCCCACATGGGCGGATCTCTGTGCGCGCGAGGCAGACGCCCATTTCACATGGGCGGACGTCCACGCCCGCCGAAACACTAATCAACATAATTTAAGGGAAAGTAGCCTGGTTTAAAGGTAAGTAGAAATTAGAAGCTATCGGGCCGTTTTGGGCCGTGATTAACTTTTCACTAATCCCAAGCCCATAGCGAAAACTATAAATACAGGTCCACGGTGAGTGGTAGATAGGTTACATTGAATGCACATTTATTGCTACTACTGAAAATAACCACTGCTCTGAAACTGACTTTGGCATCGGAGAATCTTTTGTAGGTCTCCACCCCTCCGGATCAAGAGGAGAGCCAAAGCGCCAGGAGTAGATCCGTCACGGAGACAAGACTACGGGAGGACTTGGAAGACTTGGAACCGCACAGCCCTACACATCCGAAACATTTGGCACCCACCGTGGGGCCGTGTGATTTCAAAAACTCAATGGTGACCACAAGAAACCAGGGCACGGACGACCCGGTGGAGATGATCCGCGCATTGCAGCAAAAAATGGAAGAGATGCAGCAGCGTCACGAGGACGAATTGGCCGCCGTAAAGGCCGACTACGAAGCCCGGATAGCCCAGGAGGTCGGGCGGATAGATGAAGGAAAGCAAAGGGAGGATAAGGAAAAGACGGTAGCGGAGGGAAGCCCCCCCACAGATACCGAGTATGATAGAACCTGGAGGCCTACCGGGTCCGAGGCGGAAGGAAGCAAGGCTAAATCGGTGCATGCAGAGAGCGCTGCCGATGACGGACGAATGATAGTGAAGCCGGAATCGTCGTCCACCTTGTTACTCCCGTTCACTCAGAACATCATGAATGTCCAAATTTCGGAGCAATTTATGGCTCCCCAATTCAAAATGTATAACGGAACAACGGACCCTGCCTCCCATATCCAGACGTTCTCGAACGCGATGGCGTTCCGAACAGGCAATGACGCCATCTGGTGCCGAGCGTTCTCGCTCTCATTGGAGGACGAGGCGTTGGAATGGTTCAACACCCTCCCCCCTAATTCGATAGAAAATTTCGCCGGGTTGAAACAGCTGTTCGTCAAACAATTTGCGGCCAGCAGCACTCAAGACCTGACCGTATTCGAATTAATGACCCTCAAGCAGGAGAAGGACGAGACCTTGCGGACGTTCATGGACAGATATCAGAAGACCGTCCGGCGAGTGAAAAGCCTGACACCGAAGCTCGCCCTTCACTACATCCTGCCGGCTCTTAAGCCGGGGCCGTTCAAGGATAGTGTCTGCAGGCGAGCACCCAAAACAATGGAGGAGCTGAGGGAAAGAGCAGCTGATGAAATAAGGGTAGAGGAGATGAAGTTCTCCTATAAAAAAGAAACTCAAGAAGCCAGGGGAGAGAGGGCGGACAGTAATAAACCCGCCAATTCTACGGGAAAAACGTTCGGCCCTAGGCCCCGGGAGCAGAAGAAAGGACCTCGCTTCCAACAATATACGCCCTTGAACGCCTCAAGGGAGAAAATTCTCCGAGAGGCCCTAAGTGCAGAACTGATAGTGGAGCATGAGGGGCTCCAAACTTCAAAGAACGCTGACCGGAGCAAACATTGCTCCTACCACAAAAACATGGGTCACAGCACCGAAGAATGCTGGACCCTCAAGGACAAAATAGAAGAACTCATCCGAGCGGGAAAGCTTAAGAAGTACGTCCGAGACGAGCGCCCATCGCAGTCAACCGAACGGTCTGCCCAGAGACCGGCCTACCGAAAGGATAAGCCGCGGAATCCCCGAGCGGAACGACCTCGCTCCGAAAGGCGCCCGAGCCGAAGTCGAAGCCGCAGTCGGGAACGCCCCTTGAGAGGACACATTAATACCATTTCCGGAGGATTCGCGGGAGGAGGGTCATCTTCTTCCGCCCGTAAACGCCACGTTCGGGCCCTCCAATCCGTCCATCTGGTTGACAAGCCGCGTCACTCCATGCCGCCCATCACCTTCTCGGACGAGGACTTTCACGCCCCTGATCCCGACCAGGACGACCCAATGGTCATAACGGCAGAAATAGCACGGTACGGGATAAGCAAAGTCCTGGTTGACCAAGGAAGTTCGGTCAACATCCTTTACTGGAAGACTTTCCTGCAAATGGATATCTCAGAAGATCTGATCGTTCCCTACGATTGGCAGATAGTAGGGTTCGCAGGAGAAAGAGTTGACACAAGGGGATATGTGGAGTTGAGGACGAGGTTGGGGACCGGACGGTCTAGTGAGGAGAAGAGGGTCCGGTATCTGCTGGTACAGGCCAACACCTCATACAACGTATTGCTCGGAAGGCCGTGCTTAAACGCTTTTGGAGCAATCGTCTCCACCCCCCACCTCACGATGAAATACCCCTCCGAGAAGGGGACTATCTGCACCGTCAGGGCGGACCAGAAGACGGCCCGGGAATGCTATGCAGCGGGACTAAGGCTGCATGTTCAACCGGTAAAGAGGCGGACGGCAGGTTCTGAGGTAGCCATGGCGGACCTCGACCCGAGGACCAATACCGAGGACCGCCTGGAACCCTTGGGAGAAACCCAACCTATCTTGATAGGGAGGGAGCCCGCCCAGACCACACTCATCGCCAGGGAGCTGGACCCTGAAACGGAAAAGGAGCTGAGGGCACTCCTTTGGAAGAACCGTGATCTTTTTGCGTGGACGGCAGCAGACATGCCGGGCATTCATCCTGCAGTGATGTGCCATAAACTCTCGCTGTTCCAGAACGCTCGCCCCGTGGCCCAGAAAAAGCGAAGAATGGGTGAAGAGAAGCGTAAAGCCGTGGCAGAGGAGGTGGAGAAGTTGAGGAGAGCGGGCTTTGTCCGGCCAGTCACTTACACCACCTGGCTAGCTAACGTGGTCATGGTGAAGAAGACCAACGGGAAATGGCGCATGTGCACTGATTACACGGATCTGAACAAAGCCTGCCCGAAGGATTCACACCCCTTACCCAGCATAGACGCCCTGGTGGACGGTGCCTCCGGACACCGAATATTGAGTTTCCTAGATGCATATTCTGGGTATAACCAAATACCCATGTACGGGCCAGACATTGAAAAGACAGCATTTATCACGGAGAAGGCTAACTTCTGTTACGAGGTTATGCCGTTCGGCCTGAAGAATGCGGGGGCAACCTATCAGCGCTTAATGGACAGAATATTCCGGGACCAGATAGGCCGGTGCATGGATGTTTATGTTGATGACATGGTGGTCCGGTCGGCGGACGGAGGAGGACACATCCAAGATCTCGAGGAGGTTTTCCGCCAAGTTAGGAAATTCGGCATGCGCCTAAACCCCGCAAAGTGTACGTTCGGGGTGGCAGCTGGAAAGTTCTTGGGCTTCATGCTGACATCCAGGGGAATCGAGGCCAACCCGGACAAGTGCGACGCGGTACTACAGATGCAGAGTCCAGCCACCATTAAGGAAGTGCAGAGATTAGTCGGACGCCTTACTGCTTTGTCTCGGTTCATCCCCAAGTTGGCGGAACGGATGAGGCCGGTACTACGCAAGTTGAAGAAAGGGGCCGGTCCGTCATGGGACGACGAGTGTGAGCGAGCATTCAAGGACGTCAAGGTCATCCTTAGCAACCCACCGGTCATGAACCGCCCGGTCTCAGGGGGAGATTTGCACATTTTCTTGGGAGTGTCCGAAACGGCCGTCAGCGCCGTATTAATGCAAGAGCGCCCTCAGGCGAGGCTAATCTACTTCGTGAGCCGGACGCTTTTGGATGCAGAAACCCGATACCAGCGGGTGGAGAAGGTAGCTGTGGCTTTATTGCACGCGTCCCGAAGGCTTCGTCCTTATTTTCAAAGCTATCAGGTGATAGTCCGGACAGATTTCCCAATCTCCAAGATCCTCAGAAAGCCGGACCTAGCGGGACGGATGGTAGGATGGGCGGTAGAACTCTCGGAGTTCGGTTTGCGCTACGAACCGAGGGGATCAATTAAAGGCCAACATTTGGCAGACTTCGCGGCCGAGTTACCCCCGTCCGGCCAGGATAACTGGAATTTGTATGTAGATGGAGCATCCGGCCGTACGATCAGCGGGGCCGGCATCGTACTTGAAGGCCCCAATGGATTCTTACTGGAACATTCATTAATATTCAAATTCAAAGTATCCAACAATCAAGCTGAGTACGAGGCTCTGGTGGCCGGCCTAGAATTGGCAAAGGACATGGGGGCGAGAAGGATAACCTGCCGGACTGACTCTGAGCTGGTAGTGGGCCAAATGAACGGCAACTTCCAAGTCAGAGAGGAGCGCCTCTTGCGGTACTACCAGCGAGCGACGGAACTCGCAAAAGCGTTCGATAAAGTCGACATACAGCACATTCCCAGAGAACAAAACACGAGGGCAGACATACTGTCTAAACTCAGTTCGGGAAGGGAGAAGGGACAGTTGACTACGGTCGTACGGCAGGTCCTACTCCAGCCCTCAGTAGAATGCTCGGCGATATCCCGGGGAGGACAAGACTGGCGCGCCGAAATCAGGGAGATCATGACCCGCCAAGATGAGGGGCGGACGGTAAGTCCGGGCGAAGCCAAGAAAGTGGCCCGTTATCTGGTCATAGGGGATGACTTGTACCGAAGAGGCTTCTCCTCCCCCCTCCTTAAATGCCTGGGGAACGAAGAGGCGCGCTATGTCATGGACGAACTTCACAATGGCGTCTGTGGCCTCCACACGGGTTGGAGGACGTTGAAAGCCCGGTTACTAAGAGCCGGATACTATTGGTCTACCATGGAGGCGGATACGAAAGCGTTCGTCCAGAAGTGCCTCAGTTGCCAAGCGCACGCCAACCACTCTCACCGACCACCGCACGCTCTGAATCCAATATCATCCCCTTGGCCGTTCGCCCAATGGGGAATGGACATCGTGGGACCGTTTCCGTTAGGGCGGGCGCAGAAGAAGTTTCTTTTGGTGGCGGTGGATTATTTCACCAAGTGGGTAGAGGCCGAGCCCCTGGCAACCATCACGGCCGCCCAGGTCCAGAAATTCTGTTGGAAGTTGATATGTCGCTTCGGCCTCCCCCGATCCATCATCACAGACAACGGCCGGCAGTTTATAGATAAAAAACTCGCCGAATTCTTCAAAGGATTGGGGATCAAGCACATTACCAGCTCCGTCGAACATCCCCAGACGAACGGTCAAGCCGAAGCAGTGAACAAAACCATAGTTTCGGAACTCAAGCGGCGTTTGGGAGAAAGGAAGGGAGCATGGGTGGACGAACTGCCCGAGGTCTTATGGGCCTATAGATGCACACCTCATGGAACCACAGGCGAAACCCCTTTCAACTTAACTTATGGTACTGATGCCATGTTGCCGGTTGAGCTGGGCGAACCGTCCTTAAGGCGAGAAGTCGAGGACCTGAACCTCAACGATCAAGAGTTGAGAATCGAATTGGACTCCCTGGACGAACGGCGTGACCGAGCGGCGCTGAGGGCCGAAGCTTGCAAACGAATGGTCGAGAGAAAATACAACTCCAAGGTCCGCCCAAGAAGTTTCCAAGAGGGGGATTTAGTATGGAGAAAAACGGGGGATGCCCGCCGAAACCCGGCGCACGGAAAACTCGCCGCCAAATGGGAGGGGCCGTTCAGGATAGTGGAAGCCCCGGGGAACGGAGCCTACAGGCTGGAACGCATGGACGGACGTCCCATCCCCAACACCTGGAACGCCACACATTTAAAGTTTTACTTTAGTTAATGTCAAATACTTGTTTCGATGTACCCCCATAATCAATGAATCAAGATATCTGTTTTCTCCCACAAAGCTAATGTCATCTTGTAGAAATGTAGTAACGAAGGATCGTCCGCCCTACCAAACTCCAAGCTGGCGAACGAGCGTTCCAAAGAGAACGACTCTCAGCTTGGTTGGGCGACGAAGTGAAGAGACGTCCGTCCTACCAAACTCCAAGCTGGCGAACGAGCGTTCCAAAGAGAACGACTCTCAGCTTGGTTGGGCGACGAAGTGAAGAGACGTCCGTCCTACCAAACTCCAAGCTGGCGAACGAGCGTTCCAAAGAGAACGACTCTCAGCTTGGTTGGGCGACGAAGTGAAGAGACGTCCGTCCTACCAAACTCCAAGCTGGCGAACGAGCGTTCCAAAGAGAACGACTCTCAGCTTGGTTGGGCGACGAAGTGAAGAGACGTCCGTCCTACCAAACTCCAAGCTGGCGAACGAGCGTTCCAAAGAGAACGACTCTCAGCTTGGTTGGGCGACGAAGTGAAAAGACGTCCGTCCTACCAAACTCCAAGCTGGCGAACGAGCATTCCAAAGAGAACGACTCTCAGCTTGGTTGGGCGACGAAGTGAAGAGACGTCCGCCCTACCAAACCCAAGCTGGCGAATGAGCGTTCCAAAGAGAACGACTCTCAGCTTGGTTGGGCGACGAAGTGAAGAGACGTCCGCCCTACCAAACCCAAGCTGGCGAACGAACGTTCCAAAGAGAACGACTCTCAGCTTGGTTGGGCGACGAAGTGAAGAGACGTCCGCCCTACCAAACCCAAGCTGGCGAACGGGCGTTCCAAAGAGAACGACTCTCAGCTTGGTTGGGCGACGAAGTGAAGTGACGTACGCCCTACCAAACCCAAGCCGGCGAACGAGCGTTCCAAAGAGAACGGTTCTCAGCTTGGTTGGGCGACGAAGCGAAAGGACGTCCGCCCTATCAAGCCCAAGTTGATGCAAGAACGTTCCAAAGAGAACGACTCAGCTTGGTTGGGGCGGGCCATGAAGCGAGAGTTAAACATCTAAAAGCTAAACGTCGACATCCGCCTGGGAAAAGGAGGCGTCATCCCACCCGGCCGGGCCGGTACTAAAGCAAGTTCTTTGTAGGAATAAAAGGCGCACAAAATATACGAAACAGGAAAAAGCAACTGTGTATTAATCAATGACGCTAAAACGCGCCAATTTACAAAAGGACCGCCCGGCCAACTTCTGGACAATCCGAGATGTTGGGCGGATGGTCACAAGATACACCAAAAAATTAAAAGAGAGTTCTAAACGTTTTTCCCGGCTGCAGCCTCTACAGTCGGCCCGTCTTCTTCAACAGTATTCAGATCCACAAGGACGCCGTCGAAAACGTCCTTCTCTATATCCACGCCCAGAGAAAACGGATCCTGGATGCCCGCCAGCAGAGTTACCTGACGAAGGGCTTTGTTGAACCCTTCCTCGTGTTCGAACATAATGGTCGACTCCAACTCGGCAATCTGCTCCTTGGCCTTAGTAACTTCAACAGTGAGCTCCTCGTTGGTCTTGGCACGATCCGTTTCGACCTCCTTTAGGCGGGCTACCTCCGCCTTCAGCTGGCGACCTTCCTCCGCCAAGCGCTCCTGTTCGGCCTGGGCGGTTGCCAAACTTTCGGCGGCCTCCCTCTTGGCCTCCTCAAGATCGGCTTCTAACTGCTCGATCTTCTTATCATATTCATCCTGGTTAAGGACCATCTGCTCCAAGGTCAACTGAAGGGAGGCTGCGTTTTTCTTCTCCTTGTCGAGCTCGGCCCGGACCTCCGCCACGCCAGGGCGGTCAGCAAACTTTCTTAGGTACCAGGCTAGAGCGGAGGTCCGGGTGGACATCTCTAACATGGCGTTGGTTAACTCCAGCTCGGACAAGGGTTCAATGAGCGCCCGCTGAGAGGAGCTCATGTGGAATTTCGCCCGGTCGCTCATGCTGAACTCCGGGCTGAAAACGCCGCCAGGTAGGGGGACGGCCAATACCCTCTCCCGCTCTTTCTCTTTGCCCTTGTCCTTCCGGGCTTTCTTGGAAGCTGACCGAGACGAAGAGCCCTCTTTGTCTTGGCGTCCCTCAGCAGTAGGATCTTTTCTCTTTCGAGTAGGATCCGCGGAAGTCATGGCCGCCCCAGACGTTGGACCTACTTGGACGGCCGCCAGCTCAGGTTGATGCTCCCGGATTCTAACCTTCACGCCTGAACCCCCGGCCTTACCAGCGGGGTGGACCCGTCCAGTAGGAGCGCCGGCAGGAGGAGGGCGCGGCACTGCTGGAGCACCGGTTGGCCGGGCCGTCGACGAGCTGGCACCGGACTTCTTCCTGACGGTGAGGAAGTTGGATTTGCGGGGGCCCGGGGTCGTCATCAGTTCTGTAAAAAACAAAGAAATTCAGAAAAATTAACGTCAGTATGCGAAAAACGAGCACACCTAATGTGACAAGACCATACCGAACGCCTTTGGTCCACAATCCTCAAGACTAAGGCATTCAACCAAGTGGCGGGCGGAGATCCGGCGAGGGAGGGTGTTAATGGTGCGCACGGCCTCTCGGTCGGGTGCTGACAAATCCCCGATGGAAGTCGCCCGTATTCGTCGAGGGTCTTTCGTCCAATAGAAGGGGAACAGCGGCCTCCCTTCACCATCGGAAAATTCATGGAGGCCGTCCTTGTCAACGATTATTTTAAAATAATGTTGCTTGAAATTTTTAAAGGAATCGGAGAAGGGGCGGAATAGGGTCCTGTCCCGCACCGAGTTAAAGGATACCCAACCGCCAGAAGAAGAAGGGCGGACTTCGAAATAGTAAAAGAAAACTGGGATGGTGGGAGTGACACCAACTGCTGAACACATCGCCACAAACGCCTGTACAGCCGCCCACGAATTGGGATGCAGCTGCGTCGGAGCCACATTAGCTTCCCGAAGAACGGCCATTTGAAAATTAGTAAAGGGCACCCGGACGAAAAGATGGGTGAAGAAGGTCACGTACATGAAGAAGAAATCATAAGGACTAGACCGCCCATCATGAAAGACCCTTTCGTTCAACAAAGTCACCCCAGCACGAATTAACCTCGAATCCTCCATATCCCGTACGATATGGGTATGGCGGATCCGCCATTCCAAATCCTTGCTGTAAGCATAGCAGGAAGCATATCGGCTGGGAACGACGGGAGCCAACTCCGATATCACCGTCCCTTCACCATCCGACTCGAAGGGTGACCCGACTACACGAATACCGCCTTTGAGCAAGAACAGAGGCACACCATGAAATATCCGGTCGTTCATCGAGACCGGTGACCCAGGGTCCCCTCCGGAAGACCCAACCGCCTCCTCCAAAAAATGAGAAGAAGCCGAACTTAGAGAATCGCCGCTGTCGCCCTGCGCCGACCCCTCCCGGACTCCGCCCGACGACCCAGAACCTGACTCAATGGACATAGATGCCATTTATTACCTGAGGGAAAAAGAATCTCAAACTCCTGAGTAATGAAGATAAGTGAAAATGACCCCGTTTAAACACACTATT
The DNA here is from genome assembly GCF_029865625.1 of Vigna umbellata. Classification (NCBI taxonomy): domain Eukaryota; kingdom Viridiplantae; phylum Streptophyta; class Magnoliopsida; order Fabales; family Fabaceae; genus Vigna; species Vigna umbellata. The sequence continues at coordinate 9,359,498 of NC_142172.1, read as the reverse complement.
TATAGGGAAAAATTAGTAACCGCTGGATGTATCATGGCCGTCTAGATTTGGTACAACCAACGCTCCGGATTTGGCGACGCTTCAGCTCTATTCACTGGGGACGCGCCACGTGTTTTCCCGCCTGAAATCCGAATTCAAAAAGCCCACTGGATAAAGCCCAATTACGGGTTCCCGACCCCCACGCGCCGTATTCAAAATCCTACGTTCACTACGTGTACTAGGACTTGGGGGGCTTGTGTACCAGAGAGTGTCGGGCGCCGTACAAAGGACGCCCGAAATACCGAGACGCCCGAAATACCGGGCGCCGTACGAAGGGCGCCGAAGGGCCAGGCGCCGTACGAGGGGCGCCGAAGTACCAGGCGCCGTACGAAGGGCGCCGAAGTACCAGGCGCCGTACAAAGGGCGCCGAAGTGCCAGGCGCCGTACGAAGGGCGCCGAAGGGCCAGGCGCCGTACGAGGGGCGCCGAAGTGCCAGGCGCCGTACGAAAGACGCCCGAAATACCGGGCGCCATACGGAAGGACCGTCCGGTTGTCCAATGATCGCCTACCCAAAGATATACCGGAGTCCACTCCGGAGGCTACGGCGACTTACGACAATGCCTGTACGCAATCGTAAAAGGCACACCGGAGGCTCATGCGTTGAAGAGCCGGCCAAAGATTGAACCTAGACCCGGTATAAACTCTCCTAACCCTCTTGTAGCAGGGAGGAACACCTACCAACCGGGCCGAACCTCTTTATAAGAAAAACTTTGAACTCACAAGGAATCCTACCATCACAGAGCAGCCCGGCACGACAGCCACTGCATCAAATCTTGTCTGTTAGGTGACCCAAAGTCCTACGTTCACTACGAGCACTAGGACTTGGGGGGCTTGTGTATCTGCAAGGGCCGGACGCCGTACGGAAGGATCCATGTGAGCGGACGCCCAAGCTAATTGGGCGGATCTCCATACGGACGAGGCGGACGCCCATATCACATGGGCGGACACGACGAGCAAAACCGGACGCCGTACGGAAGAGCCCACATGGGCGGATCCCACGTGGGCGGATCCCACATGGGCGGATCCCCGCGGACACGACCAGCAAAACCGGACGCCGTACCAAAGAGCCCACATGGGCGGACCCCACATGGGCGGATCTCTGTGCGCGCGAGGCAGACGCCCATTTCACATGGGCGGACGTCCACGCCCGCCGAAACACTAATCAACATAATTTAAGGGAAAGTAGCCTGGTTTAAAGGTAAGTAGAAATTAGAAGCTATCGGGCCGTTTTGGGCCGTGATTAACTTTTCACTAATCCCAAGCCCATAGCGAAAACTATAAATACAGGTCCACGGTGAGTGGTAGATAGGTTACATTGAATGCACATTTATTGCTACTACTGAAAATAACCACTGCTCTGAAACTGACTTTGGCATCGGAGAATCTTTTGTAGGTCTCCACCCCTCCGGATCAAGAGGAGAGCCAAAGCGCCAGGAGTAGATCCGTCACGGAGACAAGACTACGGGAGGACTTGGAAGACTTGGAACCGCACAGCCCTACACATCCGAAACAAAAACTAAAAACACTAACCAAACTAATTAAGTATATTTAATTAGAGCTCATTTCGTCTGTATATAAGCTCCAATTATCTACCTATAGGTGAGCTCTAATTAAGTCCATAAGTTAAATTATAAAAGTTCAAACTGAAACTAAGGAAGTCAAATCCACATTAGTTCTTATACAAAAACACAATAAACTTTTCTCAACTTTTTAAAATCATAAAAGATATCAAATGAATCCAAGGAACAATTCAATACAACTATAATCAAAACTAAAGATATGCAAATTGAACCTAATTTAATAAAGCTATTTAAAAATTAAAAATGTTTCAAATGCATAATAAATATATAAATATGTTGAAAATATGTATCACCAACCAGCATCATTAAGTTATAAATAAAATAGGCATCATTAAGATACATTTTGTGATGGATATGAAGTATAAAAGATTGCATAAATACCCTAATATTTTTACATTTTATACAAAAAGAAGTTTGAAAGGTTGAAAACATATCGTAACTATGCATTGTCACATCACAAGGTAAAAACAATGGTCCCTTTACGTAAAATGTTGTTGGATATATTCCCATTGTTCCCAAGGTAAATTGTTTGTTTGTGATCCAAATGACATTAAAAACCTTGAATTCTGTTGGATGCCATTATTTTTTACATGAATAATGAGGTTTGATGGTATATAAACATGTTGATGTCTTGGAGATTGAATCAGGAAGCCTTGAAGATTGTATCAGGAAGCCCAAAGATAACCATATCACTTGTGCATTTATTTTGTTGCCTAAATAATTTATTACAATTTAAATAATTCAAGTATATATTTTGAAAATGCTTGAATGAGAGCAAAAATGAAGTGAATACATCCCTAGATTCTCAACTTAGCCACCCAATAACTAATAAGAAAGCTAGAACACAAACATATATCATCCATTTCTTTGCGATAGAGTTTATTTCACTCCATGTATTCATGAGTAAATACATGTTTTAATAAATAAGTTGTAGTCAATTATCAAAATATTTTATACTAATTATTTTCTAATATAGATGTCTCTAGTAATTATTATATCTCTCTATGACTACATTATTACATTATTTTGCTCATTTTACAAGAAACTCCTTGTTGGATGCTTCCTATAGGATAAAAGTTATAACTATAATTAAAATGCAATCTTTATTCTTAATTATGATTTTGTCTATATGGCCCCTCCCACGAGGTAGTTGAGATTACTTGCCATACCCTCTCACACTTTAAACATATATTTCTTATCTAGATTTTTTTTTTGTTATTAGTGTTTACTTCGAATATAAAATTTAAAAATGTTGATCATGTAACATTATAGAATATTACCTTAATATAACCTAAGATATTGAATTAAGTACACATTGTTTGTTTGCTTATATTTGTCAATTAATTGTATCATTATATTCATATTTAGTTATGATGTAATAAACAAATTGAAGGTTGTAGTAGTCAAAACTTTAATATCTGATGTTAGAGTTAGTAACCAATTCATAAATCAATTATAATTTTTTATTCATAATAAAAATTATTTTAGATATCAATAATATTTAGTTTATAAATTGGTTAGTATACTAATTACTTTTGGTTTCTAAAATTAGTTGTTATTAAGACATTATATATATATATATATATATGGGGTTTGCTAACGCGCGTACGCCTGTTTTTCAGTTGGTACATTTTAGCAATGTGTACCGGATTTTAGTAGACAAAAATATCCTTATATATTATGGATTCCAAGTTTTAAGGTTAAGGGTATTTTAATAATTTTCATTTTCAAAACTTAAAAAAAAAAAAGAAACCCCCGAAACCCTTACTCACCTCTCTCATTCCTCTCAATCCTTTCTCTTTCATCTCTCTCACTCCAACCTTTTCTCTGTCATCCCTACTGTAGCCCCAATTGAAAAAAATCAGAAACACATGCCTTTAAAAAATTTTCCTTTGTAAAGAATTGATGAAAATTAGTAAGAAATTGTTTAACAACTGAGTGTTTTCCAGGCCAATTACCAATTCCTTTGATGTCATTATGCTTGTGAAAATTAGATAAAATTAGATAAGACAAAAATAATAAAATAAAAACTCATTATAAAATCATTTTTTGTAAGAAATTGTCTAACAGCGAGTATTTCTGAATTTTTTCCAGGTCAATTACCAATTCCTTTATGCTTGTGAAAATTGGATAAAATTAGATAAGACAAAAATTATAAGATGAAAACTCATTATAAAATCATTTTTTTGTAAGATTGTTTAACAGCAAGTGTTTCTGATGTTTTCAATTGAGCCTACAGTAGGAATGACAGAGAAAAGATTGGAGTGAGAAAGAGGAAAGAGAAAGGGTTGAGAGGAATGAGAGAGGTGAGTAAGGGTTTGGGGGGTTTCTTTTTTTTTTTTTTTAGTTTTGAGAATGAAAATTATTAAAATACCCTTAACCTTAAAACTTAGAATCCATGATATATAAGGATATTTTTGTCTACTAAAACCCGGTACACATTGCTAAAATGTACCAACTGAAAAACAGGCGTACGCGCGTTAGCAAACCCCTATATATATATATATATATATATATATATATATATATATATATATATATATTCATAATTTTTTATATTGAAAAGTTGATTTGATGTTTTCAATCATTTTGAACATGTGCCTTGATGATTTTATGATGAAATTCTTATGCTCTCATTTTATTTGTGTTGGTTAAATTTGTATCCTTGGGCTTAGGGGTTATGTGAGTAAGTAATGTTTTTTCTTGACATATTTTGTTTTAAAACTGAATACAAACTATTTAAATTGATTGTAATGAATTTCAAATGATTTCAACTTATTAACATCATTTTAACCATTTAAATGTTTATAGCCTTTTGAGGAAATGTTTAAACATTTCAATCAATTGGAAAGTGATTTCAATTTATTAAAATCCTGAAACATTCATCACAAATCAATTTCACTCTATTTCAACTTGTTGAAACGTGAATCAATCAATTGAAAATAACTAAAAAAAGTCATTCTATGTGATTTCTTTAGTTATTTCACTTGAAATTCTCTTTGAAACTTATATACACTTTGTTTTGTTTGGTTAAACTAGATTTCAAGTGAGATAGTATACCAATTAAGTGTTTTCATTTAAATTATCTTATATAAGTTCAAAAGCTTCAATTCATTAATTAAACAAATTTTAGAAAGCTAAACTTGATTAATCTAAACAAAAGACACTTCTTGGAACTCATTTTGATAATACCAATGTGAAGATCAAGATTAAAAGCGTTGTTCTACTAATCTCTTTTCAAAACAACTTTCATCAATTCCTTGAATTATTCTTACACATGTTGATTGGAAGTTCTAATAAGGAAAGCTTGGATCCTCTAACATTTCTCCTGCTATATATATAATAAAGACCATTAATATAGCGTAACATATTTCTTTTATCCTTATTTTGGCATTCTATATGATTGGATATAAAACATTTGTAAAAAATACATTTTCAATTTTATTTAAGAAAAACTTATATAAAAGACAATTTCTCCTTAAGTTCTAGTAATAAAGTTAATTATTAGAGTGAATACACAAACCACTTCTTATTATGTTGGCTTAATTCTCTCAAAAACTAAAACTTCAAAATTAAAAAGATGAACTCTCACAAAAAAAGTACAATTTAAAGTCCAATGTTTAAACGATGATGACATTCATCTTAAAAATAATCTCTCAAATAATAAAATTATAATAATGGTTATTGAGATATACTTTCTCTAAATATATATGTTAGTTTTAATCACTACTCTATCAACCATAGTGAAACAATTATTATTAAAAACTTCTTTTGACTATAATTAATATATCATTCTATATTTTCTTTACAAAACATATTCATAAAAAAGGGTGTTAAATCTCAAGATAATGACCATATGTATATACCTAGCTAAGAAAAAAAAAGAGCATAAACACTTTTAGAAATAACAAGGATTTCTATTTTCTACACTTGTCCACGTTTCCACATAAACACTTTTAGAAATAAAAAGATTTCTTTTGATTGCTCTTGTCTAAGTTTCCATGCTATCAAAATAGACTAGAACCCGCGGGTCAATTTAGTCCATCAAGGGTTTGGGTCGGATTAAGTTTGAGAAAAATGAATTTTTTTTATATGAGTCAATTTTTAACTCAACTCACTTAGAACTCGGCTCACTCGAGTTGAACCCGTGGTGAACCGGGTTGTCTCATCGACCTACCTATTTTAATTTAATTTTTTATTCTTTTGTGTTTCAATATTATTAATTGACATTTTATTATTGTATTGTAAATGAGAATAAAGAAAAAGATGTAAATTTATCCATTCAAGACTCTAATCTTATAAATAGATGAGTCAGACAACAATTATCAATATTATAAACTTATTTATTCACTTTTTAAGTTTGTTTTTGGATTATATTTTAGTTGTATGTTAATTTTTATTTTGAATTGTCTTTGGAGTTTAACATCATTTTAGAGTGAAATTATTTAAATTCAAATTACAAAAAATTGTAATTTTTTTATTTAAAAAAAACACTTGTAATTAGTGAACTAGTGAGTCAACCGTTTAACCCACCAACCCGTGATGAGTCGAGCCGTCTTTGAATTTTTTTGGCTCACTTATAAATGAGTCGGGTTAGGTTGACTCACTAAGTGACCAATCTGTGGTTAGTCAGACCGAATTAGACGGAGTGACTCATTTTGACAACTAGTGTCCACAATCAGACATATACTCATTTTATATTAAAAAATATATTATATTAATTTTCTAAATGCATAACTTTGAAAATATTTCAACAAACTTCTCCACAAGAATTTTAAGAAAAAACAAGAAAATTGAGCTCTTTACAAATTAAATTTAATCTATGTAAAGGATAAAAGTAAATTTGTGAAGAAGTTATGTAAGGAACATTTTGTTCAAATTAATTTATTTATAAGATAATTTTGATTCATAGTAAAAAATCAGGAATTTGATTTATTTTTCAATTTTGTGAGAAAGAAAACTCGTATGAACCTATATTTTTTTCTTTGGTGGCTCAAAATGGTTAGAGAAAAGGATTGATACCTTGAGTATGCGTTCTACAATATTGTACTTAATTATGCACGTGAATATAATATGATATGTTCCTCTTTTCCTATTATCTGCGCGTGAGAGAAGGAATGCAACCAATTTTTTTGTTGTGCAATTATCACCACACCTACAAAGTGCTTTTTGGCGTTATGTGTCTTATAACGTGGATCCTTCCAGACACTTTCCTTATTCAAAGCTTATTTACTACCTCAAATTTTACTTATACTAATGTGTTTTTCTTTCTCAAGATTTATTAAAAGTTTATTATTTATGAGATAAATTAATGTATTTGACAATATATTTTATAAATATTTGAAGAAACAATAGCATTTATTTTTAGAAAAAGTATCCCTAGACAACAATTTTGTTAAATTATTAAAATGCATACAAGAATGTAAAAAAATATTAATAATTCATATAGTTTCTTTTTAAATATGTTTCTTACTTTCCTTTGGTTCTTATTTTTTAAAAATTAAAACAATTATGTTTTTGGGTTAGTTTCTTACTAACATACTTAAAGAGGTATTATGAGTTAGCTCGTGGTCTTTTTGAATTTTTAAAATTTTAAAATATTTTTTTACTTATTTTATTTTTATTTTTAATTTTTTCAAAATAAAAGAAATTGTCACTTATCAAGTTAACATTGTGTCACATGACAATGACACATTGACACTTGCATGTGAGACCACGTATAATTGTATTTGTCTCAATTTGGTTCATTTATTATTATTTTGTCTTAATTTGATTTCTTTATTTTTATTTTGACTCAATTTAGTCTTAATTTTTTGAAAAATTAAACAATTTTTTTCCTCTCCAAATTCAAACAAAATTTAAATTGTATATAAATTTTTACAATTTTTTTATACAAATCGATAATTTTTTATTAAAGAAATAAAAAAGTTATGAACTAACATATAACACATTTTTATTTATGTAGTACTAACGAAAATAACTTAATTGCATTAAATTTAAATTGAAATAAATAAAAATAAAGAAAATCACTTAAAACTTTTATACAAAATTAAACAACAAATGAAATCATTTAACTTAAATAATATGAATGAGCAAACTATAAAAGTTAACATTTCAATAATAAATATGAAAGTGATCTACACAAAAATAGTTTCAGTACTTCCTCAATAATTCATAAAAATTTTATGTAATTAAAAATTAAGACTTCGAAAACATCATCACTAAAAATTCACTTAACAAAAACATATTTAAAGATAATAAATTGGAAAACGTAAATGTTTATATTTGTATATATTTTTTACACAAAATAAATTTTGTTTAAATTTGGAAAAGATAAAATTATTAAAATTTTAATAAAATTGGGACTAAATTGAGACAAAATAAAAATAAAGAGACTAAATTGAAACAAAATAAAAATATAGGAACCAAAAATGGAGATAAATGTAATGACATGTGGTACTGTCACTAACGCGTGGCACTATCATTGACAATGGCATAATTAAAAAATAAAAAATAAAAATATTTTAAAAAAATATTTAAAATATTCAAAAAGAATATGTAACACCTCTTCCGCAAAGATTTAATTGCATAAAAAAAGTGAAAAACCTATACGAAAAAAATCATTAAAAATAGGAACTATCTAAATAATTAAACATAAAAAAAACAATTACATGTAAGTATGCGCACATAAAGTTATGAATAAATATTATAAATAGATATGTATAAATAACGAATATTAGTACTTTTTATACTCAAATATTAACTCCATGAGTATGAATATCATAGTATCTATATCAATAGATATTGTACTTACTAATATCTAATTTATAAAATATCATATATATATATATATATATATATATATATATATATTAATTAGTAAACAAACTTATTTTTTAATATTTACTTAATATTAATTAAAGAACTTTTATTGAATGTGATTTATTATTTATTTTTGTAATTTTATTCAGTCGTGTATAAATTTGAGTTTATTTAGATTTGTTTGAAATTTATGATAATGATGTTTTTTTATTTTATTTGAATTTATTTAGACATTGATTCAATTTTATATATAAATCTTTTATAGATTTGTACATAGATCGTTTATAGATTTTTATAATTATACAAGTTTTTATAATGTTATATCATTTTTATACAATTTCTTTTATAGACTTTATGTTTAAAATATTTTTTAAATATTTTAGAATTTTTTTAATAAATATCCGTAGGTACTCGGAGATATATGCAAATATTACAAAAATATGCTAGTAACGGCATAATATAACCACGTAAATATAAGAATTGGTACGAGACACATATTTATCTAGTGGAGAACTACTACTTATACTCTTCCGCTTCGTTGACATCTCTATTATGCATCTAATTAAGATTATAATTTATTTTCATTATTTTAAGCCAGTAATTAATCAACTCATTCAATGATTTATTTCAAAATTGAATACCAATATTAAACTAATACTAATAACATAATACTTTAAAAGGATTTAGATAAAAAGAAAAAAATTAGTTATCCATTAATATTAATAATTAAAATTTCAATAATTATAGAATTTTTGGTCACTTGAAGCGTGTGAGTTATTAGTAGAATTTTAAATAAGGAAATTAAGTAGAATAGTTCTCAAACGAAAATTTTAATTTTAGGTTAATAGAAGTATATTTAATATGTCTTGAATTGCTTTGAGAAGAGTGGTATCAAGTCAATTGTTACTCTATTGACATTAACCATTCATCTATCTATAACTAGTATTACTTTTCCAATTTTAAGAAAAAAATACAAGCCTCATGTTCCATATGCCAATGCAACTATAATTTGATATATGGAATAATGTGCATCACATCATACTTTGTTCAAGTAGCTAGCCTACAGAGTAGGTACATAATTAATCTAGGAAACAAACATTGGTTGGGGACGAAATGTGCATGGACATTTTGTGTAAATCTTTGTTGACAAAAGAAGAAGAAGATTAGTATTAAAGAGTAAATTTTGATGATGACAAAATCAAGTCCAAGAACTCAGTGATGATAAAAGATATTAGAAGACTTGTATTTTATTTATGTATGTGATTAAGCTTTTGCAATAAGTTATATACTAGTGAATAAATTATGTGTAGGACTTAATTTAAAGAGTCACAAAATAGCATGCACAAAGATCACTCATGGAAAATTTTATTTTTCATAAAAGCTTTGTAATAATCGATTACGACTAATGATAATTGATTACCCAAATGAAGTCAAGATTTTCATAAAAGACTATATGACAATTTATTATTCACTTCTGGTAATCGATTATCTCTTGAAATAATCGATCTTCAGCGATAGTTGTGACTTGACTCTTCATATTCTTAACACTACAGGAAAAACAATTATTACCGGCGGGTTTTTACCGAAGGCCTTTTGGCCTTCGGTAAATGGAAGTTACCGAAGGCTTTTCCGAAGGCTTGTGTAACATGACCTTAGCGAAGGATAATGGCCGTCTGTAGTGGACATGGGTGATTACCGAAGGCAAGCGACCGTCGGTAAGTGAATAATGTATATGAAATTAGAAACTGAGATATTTCCCTCCCCCTCATTTCGCGAAAACTCTTTCTTCCCCAATCTTCACATTCTCTGCCCTAACTTCATCGACGAACTCACTGGCTGGCTTGTGCAGACTGCTTCCCACCCTAACCACAATCGGGATACGATTCTTCCCCACTCCTCCATTATAGGTGAAGTGTCCCATTCTCCCATCTCATTTTGTTTTCCTGTTAATGTTTTCGATTACGCGTCAGTGGTGGATCCTTTTTCCTTGTAGCGTTTTCCAGTGTTCTGAGCTAAGGAAGGTGGTGGGTGGCTGAGTTGAAGGCTACCATTGTCGAGGGGCGATATTGGACGACGCGGCATAGACGAGGCGGCGTAACCAGGGCAGTGTCGCTGCGTCACAAGGTCTTCCACTACTGCTTCATAGGCTAGTGAAGGGGCTACCGTCGAGGTAAGTTCTTATTTTGATTGATGAACTATAAAAGCTAAGAAGCATTTCTTCTGACTTTGTTCAATGTATGCTGTGAATTAGTTTGTGCAATATGATTTGTTATAGAAAAATTGTTCAAAGTTGGCATTTTTATTGGTAATGCATTTGTTAGAATTAGCCATTTTAAAACTAAAGCAAGCTAATATCAAGCTAATATCAGTACATTATGAAAACTGATAACAATTACTCAATGAGAGTAAAAAGCTATTGGTACACCTAAAAAGCCAATTTCATATAGCATAAGTAGCGAAATACTGAAGATATCTCTGTCCTATACGTAGAGAAGGTGTTATATTCCTGTCAAGGTTAATGTATATACCTATAGAAGGTAAGCCTGTCCTACATGGACTGATAGGTTTCTGGTGTAGAAACCTATTGAAACGCACACTACACACTCCCAAAAGACTTCAAAGAATGCTGTATAACCTCTCTTTGTATTATCAATAATCAAGAATACAAAGTATACTAGTGATGAGAGCTTAACCTCCCCCCTTACAGGAATTAAAGAATTCCTATAGAACAACAATTCTCAAAAACAGTCCGTTCTAAACAACATACAATGTTTATTTATACAACCCCTTCCGCCTTTCCTAACTGCCAAGGCAGTTAGTCCAGCTAATGTTTCTTTCTTCTTTTATACACTCTTAACCTCCTAACATTACCTCCCTCCCCTTCAACAACCTTGAATTCCTATAGAACAACAATTATGAAAAATAGTCCGTTCTAAACAACATACAATGTTTATTTATACAACCCCTTTCGCCTTTCCTAACTGCCAAGGCAGTTAGGCCAGGTAATGTTTCTTTCTTCTTTCATACACTCTTAACCTCCTAACATGGACACTGATATCTCTGTCCTATACCTAATACCCATAACCTTATAAGTAAGTTGCACTGAATATAGTGCATTCAAACTTCATTTCAGTCACAACCTTTTTTTTACTCTTAGTTAATTAAAATGTAGATCAATCAAAACAACGATTGATGGTAGACATATTCTCCATCCTTGATGGAAGACTTATTCTCTCTAAAAAATAGTATATTCAGGATATCCTCCATTGAGCAAAGATGGATAATTCTAAGCCTGAACCCACTCGTTTGATTTCAGGTTTAAAGCTCATTACCAAAGGTATTTGCATCTGTTTTTGATCCTTCTTTTTCTAAATCTAATATTGGTTCTTTACAATATATTAGTACTACCAAACCACAATTATCCTTTTCAATTAACAAAACAGAACAAAATCAATCACTCAGTTCTACTTTGGGGAGCAATTCCTGATGACGACAGAAAGGCATTCTGGGAGCGCTTTCAGGTGAACAATCTATTTAACTAATTGTCCCTCTTATTTGAGTATGTTCTGCAATCAATGTTTGTTCTCTTTAATGTTACAGATGAAGGTGCAGTGGAAACCTGAACATGAAAGTCAGATACACAGAAATTTCCACATGAAAGCATCTCATCGACTGTCAGAGATGTTTAGGGATGCCCGCAATGCAGGACAGCGCCCTTACTGGCTGGGTGAACAAATTTGGAACTCTTTACTGGCTCATTGGAATACGGTAGAGTTTCGCAATAAATGTGCCAAAGCCCAGAGGAATAGAGCGTCTGAAAGGGGTGACACCCTGCATACTGGTGGGTCGATCACCATTCATGAGCATGCCATTCGTATGGTATAATCTCATTACATAACTTTTTCTTTCATACATAAGTTATGTATATTCTATTTCATATGTACGCTTGTAATTCTTTATTATGTTACAGGCACAGGCTCTAGGACGGGTGGTCCATGTTGATGAAGTCTTTGCACAGACTCATGTTCGGAAGGGAACTAATCAATTTGTTGATGAAAGATCTCGGAAGACTCATGTAAGCAAATAACACTATTACTATTACTAATTTTTCATTTATGTTATACTATCGTTCCCTGACATTGCTTTTAATGTTTCAACAGGAAGACTTTTCTACGAGACTTTCACAGGTTAGATCTGAACATGAGTCAGCTCCTACACCGGATGATGCCAGTAATGCAGATGATGACATCCGTAGGACACAGTGCTGGATCGACATCGTTGGTGGGAAGAAAAAAGGACGAGAGTATGGTGCGGGACAGCTTGCTGCAAACTATACAGCATCCAGAGGAGGTACTCTGAAGCACCAGCCTTCTTCTTCCACCAGTACTCCTGACGAGGTCGTTCTTCGCCTCACGCAGGAACTCCGGCAACGTGACCAGGAGATCACTGATCTCAGAGCAGAGTTTACAAACTTTAAGGCCCTAGTCATGAGAGTCTTGCCTGAAACCTCACAGGACGTACAAAATATACCTCCGACCCAGCCACGACCCTCCTCATCACCTGCTGCCACTCAGCAGCCCACATCAGTCCAACCCTCATCAGTCCAACCCTCATCAGTCCAACCCACACCAGTCCAGCCATCAGTACAGGAGCAGGATGATGAAGATCATTCTGATGATAATTATGTACATTATTAGTTTCATTTTCTTATTACTTGTTACACAAACATTTGGATATTAGAACATTTTTGACTTGATATGATTTCAATGTTAGTTATATCTACTTCCAGACTTTGGATGTTAGAACATCCTTTTGTTACATTATTTTATATTTGCACTATAATTAGATTATCTATACATTAATGGATGTTCGTTAGATTAATTGATGTTCAATGGATATTGATAATTGATTGCATCTTTGAGATGCACATTATGCATGTTTGTATGTGCTTGAAAACTGATATGCAGGTCTGTTTGTAATTGAAATTTGATATACAGGTCTGGGTTGCACAAGAAATACCATTTCTCTGAAACCTTCTCTCCAATTTACCGAAGGCTTTTGCCCTTCGGTAAATGCCCACAGTAGGTCATTACCGAAGGCTTTTGCCCTTCGGTAAATACCCACGTATGGTCATTACCGAGGGCCAAAAGCCTTCGGTAAATTACCGAGGGCTTCTGCCCTTCGGTAATTACCGAAGGCTTTTGGCCCTCGGTAATTACCGAAGGCTTTTGGCCCTCGGTAATTGTTAGCGACAAGAGATTTACCGAAGGATTTTTAGCCGTCGATAAGCCTTCGGTAATCACCCTTTATCGACGGCTTATGGCAGTTTCCGAGGGCTTCTGGCCTTCGGTAATGCCCTCCTTTTTTGTAGTGTAACCTAATTTTTGAAAGAGAAAGTATATATATATATATATATATATATATATATATATATATATTTGGTAAAACCTAATTTATAGAAGAACTTTTCATTTAGAGGTTTAGAGTTATGATTGCTAGAGAAACTTTTTGTGTTTGTGAAAAGGGATTTTGAAAAACCTAGTGTGGGTAGAGGGATAAATTTCACCAAAGTGGGTTCTTGGATGATTGAATGTTGTTGTTGTTGCTAAGAGAAATTATTCATCCTTTGTATGACTCAAAGAAGGTGGTTCATTCCTTGTGTGATTCAAGGAATATGTCTTTCATCTCTTGTGAAGATAGATTTTTTTCTAAATCTTAAACTATTCCTTTTTTGATTGTAAGTTTGGTTTGTTTTGGTGTTTGAGTTAATCCCTCTTTAGAGAGATTAATAATTGGACATAGGGTCTTTTCATTTGAACCAATATAAAATACCTTATGTAATATTCTCTTTCCTTACCCTCTTTAAATTATATGTTGTTATTATAAAGGAAATGATTTTATTTAAACTTTGATCTTAAAAAAGGGAAAAAAAATTTAAAAGTACAATTTTTATTAATTGATATCCAACATAAACATTCTGTTGCGTGATTCTATTAATTGATATCAAAACTTGTTTTGATAGTTATTCAAATTTTTCGAAAATGGTTGGAGAAAATCAAACCTTTGTTAAGGGTGCTTCAATTAACACATCCCCTTTGTTTGCTAGGAAAAATGATCTTTTTTGGAAAGTAAGAAGAATGTAAATATTTTTAGAGTTTGTTGATAGAGGTATTTGTGATGCTATTATAAATGATCATTTTGTTCCTACTATTACGGTTAATTATGTGTAGGAACCTAAGCCCTTTTCACAATAGACTAGAGATGAAAATAGAAAGGTTCAATATGATGTTAAAGCTAGAAACATAATTTCATTTGCTTTAACCCTTGATGAGTTTTACAAGATATCTATTTATTCAAGTGTTCGAGAAATGTGGGAAATTTTAAAGTAACCCATGAAGGAATAGATGATATGAAGCGAGCTAGGAAGAACTCATTAATTTAAGAGTAGAAGATGTTATGGAAACAACAAGTCAAAACCATATATGACGTGTAGAAGCGTTTAACGCATATCGCCAATCATCTCTCTGGCTTAGGTAAAACCTTTGATACATATGAATTAAATATTAAAATTCTAAAATATTTGAACAATACATGGCAGCAAAATGTCACGACCATCACAGAGTCACAAAACCTTGCAACCATGTCTATGACGACTCTTTCTGGTAAATTAAGAGAGGATGAGCTTGAACTTGGAAGGTTGAATGAAGAAGAGGATCAAGGAAGGAAAAATAATATTACTTTTAAATTTGAAGTCATCAAAATCAAAAGCCCTGAAGAAGATGATGACTCTGATTGCGAAAATATAGACTTAATGATGTAAATGTTCTCATAGAAAGAAGAATCAAGGTTCATCTTCAAAATTCAAGAGCTACAATTGTGGAGATTTTGGGACATGCCAAAATGGATTGTACAAATGTTGAGTGAAGAGAAAAAAGGCAGAAAATTCTTGAAGAAAAAGAAATGGAAGGAGAATGATTCAAGCTCTTCATAAAACTCTAGTGATTTAAATGAAGAAGCTAACATTTGTTTGATAGCAGAAAATGAATCAAGTTGCAACGAGATCAGTAATTCGAGTGTTTTTAGTGAGTCAAATTATTATGATGAATTATTTTATGCTTTTCAAGACTAATGCTGAATTTGAAAAATTAAATTATGTATATAGAAAATTGAAATCAGAATATAAAGCTTTGGAAAAGAATTTTGAAAAATCTTTGAAAGAAGTAGAAACATTAAATAACGAAATTTCAATTTTAGAGTAAAGTAGAAATGTATATATTGAGTGTGCATCTTGTAAAACCCATATGTTTAATACTGACATTCTAGAAAATTACCTAAAAATAAAATTTTTGAAAAGCCAATGTTTAAGAAAAAGACTTTTAATAAAAACAAGCAAGGTTTTAAGAACAAGAAGAAGAATAAAAGACCATGTAGGGTATGGGTAGAAAAAGGTAAGTCTTATTCCAGGAATGTTGATTGTATAACATGCTTTTATTGTATGAAAAAGGGACAAACTTCAAGTAAATGTACAATAAAATATGTTGATGTTACAAATGGAAGATATGTTTGAGTTCCAATAAATGATCCATATAAGTTTTTGGAGACCAAAATGTTATTTTTTTGTCTTACAGGTTATTTCAAATTCAAGAAGAGTGTTTCTCCCTACACCACCACACCCTTCTCCCTGCACTTCTCTAATTTTTAATAATTCCAAAAGTAACCTTAGGTGAATACTATTTACTTTTTTATTTTTTTTCAAATCCTAGTATCTTTCTCTTTAATCTCCACCGTTGCACCCCAACCCCACCCCCACTTTTCATTTTCTAAATTCTTTCTTTCCATCTTCTTCTCCTCTCCATTCTTTCTCAATACCACTCCAACCCCTTCTTCACTCTTTCAAAATATAAAAAATACACCACCATTTGGGCAACACCAATTTCGTACTTTATCTTTGCATCCATTCAACACAACCCATAATTCATTCTCCAATAAAACCATTGTCTGAACAATCATTCAAGGCCATGTCATTTTCATCCCCTCCATATAGTTAGCATTCTTGTCCAACACACACAAACCCAATCAAAACAGAGAAACATTTCGAACAAAGAGCACACTAGGGAGGTAGTGCGTTGCCAACTCTCGATCTGTATTTCGAATGAAGAAAGAAGCGTTGCTGGTGGTTGTCCCGGAAGCGAACAACAGTGTGACCCAAAGATTAATAGGGAGTTAACGTCTTCGCAGGCGGTTCGGGGTCCGAGGGAAGATGCACGGCAATGGTAGCGGCGTGCTCGATAGAAGGGCACGTATAGTGACAACCTGGAGAAACTGAAGTCATTGAAGAAAGAAGAAACCCCTATTCTTTGGCGAAGGGAGATGAGGGGCACAACATACCAGAGTTTGCTAGAGTGTTGGTGCTAGATAAAGGGTTGCATTATATAACAAACAATTAACAACGCTCATGCTCAAAATGTTAAACAGATGTACAAATCCGTCAAACAGATATCAACACAGAAGAAACGAATGTTCATATCCGTTTGTTCTTGAACGGATACTCATATCCGTTAACAGATCTCCCCTTTTCGTGCCTTCTACTACAATGGGATGGTGAAGAAAGAAACATGTGGTGATGTGGAGAGAAACTCTCATTCAAGAAAGTCTTTCCAAAGTTGATATCTTGACTAAACTTTGGATACCTGGATATGCTATATATATATATATATATATATATATATATATATATATATATATATATATATATATAATAGAAAAGATTTAGACCTAGTGAATGTTTGTAATGTGTCTTAAATTGTTATAGTCATATTTTTTTTTCAGAAATCTATGCTTAATAATTGATTGTACCAAGCTAATAATTTATTATTGATTGAATTGAAATTTTAGAATGTTATTAACAATTGATTATTTCAAAAGTAATAATTGATTATCTAAATTTCTAAAAATTTCTGAAAAATATAAGATGAATTAATAATTAATTATTTATTAATTATAATTGATTATCTTGCAAAGTAAGATGCCTCTTTTCAATTTTTTTTACCGTAGATAATTTTATTAGAAAGAAGTATCTGAAACACTTTGTTCCTTCAACAAAACACACAATTTGATGTGTTACATATTGAAACCATTAATTTTCATAAACTTCTCAATTTTTGTTGTATGATCATCTTCTTGAATATATTGTTGAAGATTTTTTTATGACACACAAAACAAACAAAAACGATTAATCTTAACTTGGAATCAACCACCTGTCAATGTAAAATGAATCGCAGCCAAATCTTTAATATATACCTATTTGTTAAACATAAAGAAGCTAACAAAATTTGTTAAACATTAAACAAATAAAATAAGGGAAATAAATATGATTCTTAATAAATATTCTTCTTGACGACACATTCAGAAACAAAAGCAATAATTACAAAAGGAATAAAGCACAGTCTGAAATAAGAAAAGACAAATTTAAAAAATATTAACAACAAATTACTCACATACATTAATGAATAGAGTTAAAAAGTCCTATACTATAGCTAAATAGAGTTAAATAGCATAAAACGTGACCAATAAAATAGTCAGCTAGCAACACTAATACTTTAGGTTACATGCAATATTAATTAAATAACACAGTACCATCTCCCTCACTAGAACATCTCTACGAGACAAACCAACTAAATATTTTTATTAGATGAAAAAGATAGAGGATAAAACTCAACAATGCAATAAAATAAATCTTCCACAATAATAGTGTAGGAGGTTCTGTTTTTCCTCAATTTGATCACACAAAATAATCTTAATTCTTAACTACCACGCTGTTTTTTTTGTGGACTTTCCTCGAAGGTCCATTTGTGTGCCAGCTTTGAATCCTATCAAACACAAGTTGCATATTTTTCAGCAGTAAAACCATGTGGAAGAAAACTACAAAAGCAAAACCACTTTGCTAATTATATATTTAAGATAATTATTAATAATACACCTTTTAGAAACAGCTCTCCCTTAAAGAATGAGATACAATTAATAAAATAATTATCTTAATGCTCATGTATATATAACTTTAAGTAATTAAAAAATATATTTGCATGTCCTCCGGCAATAAAAATTTGCTTATATTTTTAATAATATATTATATATTACAACAAAGTGATATAATGAACTATTATTAGTTCCTTAATTATATAAACTTCTACGCACTTAATTTAATATTGAAAATTCTCAAAACGAGGATTGAATTAGTAAAAGCTATTTTTTATGAAATAACAGGTATAGGTTTATACAGTACGATACTTAATGTTAATATTTTAAGTTTGATTATGTAAATTAATCTATTTACAAAACGCATTGTCGTAAAGTCAAGTCACATCAATTTTTAAATTTAATGCCAACTTTAGTAACTTTTTTTGGATATTAAATTTGACAAGTAGCATATTGTATCAAAACATTTTATAAACTAAAATAAGTATATAATTTTTAAAAATGATTTTTTTGAGCAAAGTTAGCCTGTTTGTCAGGAGTAAAACATAAATCCTATGTCTGGCGGCTGAAAAGAAGAAAAATTATAGAGAAGGAAAATGTTTGAAATTTAAATTGAAGAAAAAAAACATTTTTTATTGGAAATGAACTTTTCTTTTACTTCTAACAGAACATGAGAAGAATGATCTCTCTAATTTCATTTTATAATAATTCATTCTAAATACAGTATATTTTTTATATTCATTTACAAAATTTGATTTTCTAACATATACTCTTTTATGTACACAAATTTGAAGATAAGCTTCATTCATACACGTAACCATTTCACAACATTTATTATTTAGTATATAATATTTTTTACTAGATATTTATTGTGTAATCTATTATTCGAAGTATTTATAATTTCTTATTATTACATTGTATATTTAAATATACAAATACTATGCAAAAAAAAAAAAACCATAAAATTTCCAAAGTGTAACAGAATTATGAAGACAATTTAAGCAATTCATTAATTGAATTAAATAAAATTAAATCTTAATAAAGTTCTACTCCATCAGCTTTGTCATAATAATTTAATGATGTTGCATATGTAACACAATATATTTCTTATAAGAAATATATCGATTTTAAAATGTCTTGCGTTGTCCAGTTCCAAAATCCCCTTCCATTGACTGACTCAATATTAACACGTCAAAATCTCTCTGTGGGTCGAAGGAAGACCACGCGACAGGGGAAGCGCGTGGGGAGGCAACAAGAAAGGAAAAATAATAAAGAAAGGGACCCCCTGTGTTCTTCCCAACTTCATATTTAAGCACCACTATCCACTCGCTAATTCCAACGTTGTAATGCGTGCTTCTTAACTCCCTCCTCTTCACTCACTCTCCGACATCGTTTTACTCGAACGATCAAACTCTGTTGAGAAACAAACCCTTCTTTCTCTCTCTGATTCAGAGAACATCCTAAGAACTCAATTGATTCTGCATATTACTGTTAGTGTTTTCGTGTTCTTTGTCTCAATGGAGGTTCAAACTCACACCCACGCTCACTCCACCTTCGATGTCAACCCCAACCCCAACGCATCATTCCCTTACGACATTCATCATCCTCAATTTCGGAGCTCCGAATACCCGACCCCAACATTCCCACTCTCCCCTCAAGACCTGTCACAACCTTCACCCACCCACGGCTCATCGGGGCCTCACGCGCCGGGACGCGCCTGCCCCCAGACTACTGCTGCCCTCAAGGTGCAAAAGGTCTACCGCAGTTACCGCACACGCCGGAGGTTGGCTGATTCCGCCGTCGTCGCCGAGGAGCTCTGGTGCGTCTTCTCTGCATGCCCTCTCTCTCTCTCTCTCTCTCTCTCTATATATATATATATATATATATATAATTTATATTCTTTTTTTTAGGACATTTCTTTTTTCTTTAAAATTTTATTGGGTCTGAGTTTGAGAAGGTGGGGTTTGAAAATTTGAAGGTGGCAAGTGATTGATTTCGCGAGGTTAAACCACAGCACCATTTCGTTTTTCAATTTGCCCGAGAGTGCTGCATCACGGTGGAATAGGGTGAAACTCAACGCTTCCAAGGTCTCTCTCTCTATATTCTTTAATAGATTTATGTGTAATACGGATACTATACGAGTACTTGTACGTTTTGTTGGAAGCTATTTTGCCTTTTGTTCCGTTGATACTAAGATAATGTTTGATTCTGAAGTCAACTGTTTTTCGCAGGTGGGAAAGGGCTTGTTCTTGGACGCCAAAGCACAAAAATTGGCTTTTCAACATTGGATTGAAGCTGTGAGCATGCATTTCCTAACACCTCACATTGGCATTATTTATTTTATTTGTATTTTGTTATATATGGCTAAGTCATCGTTATCTCTGTTGTAGCGTGTTTGGTTCCACGTCTTGGTTTTTCACGTTTAATGAGAAGAAGCTAGTAGTAGTAATAATAGTAGCTTTCATGTTTTGGATGTGATTTATTACTTCTCAATATTTCATAGTCATCATTCATTTGGTGTTATGGCTTGAACTGTAGATTGATCCACGCCACCGCTATGGGCATAACTTGCATTATTACTATGAAGAATGGTGCAAGACGGATTCTGGCCAGCCATTCTTTTTTTGGTGAGACTAATTTTCTATAAAGAAAGCATTTATTGATTCATTCATTGGGCTTGGTCGTGTCTGATTGACAATATGCTGTTGGTGTTGGATGGTTTCATTGTGAGTACAGGGGAATATGTTTTGCTTTACACTTAAGCATCTAAAAATCCCATTGGTGTTCATTGCCTTTCATACTTTCCATGAAAAAAGGGGATTGTTTAGTAGCCCAATTTCATTGGTTAGATGAAATGGGCAATTTTGATTTTGTTTTCTATTTCTTGTTTTGACTAAGGGAAGCTTGTCACGTGGAGTGAAATGTTAAGTGGAACGATGAAGAGGTTAAAGTTGTGGTTTTTCACTGAAACTTTTTAATTTGTCTCATTCTGCAGGTTGGATTTGGGAAATGGAAAAAATCTTGATCTTGAACAGTGCCCGAGATCGAAACTCCGAAAGCAATGCATAAAGTATCTTGGACCTGTATGTGCACCTACTTGTTGGATTTATCACCTTTTTTTTCTTTTGTTAATTTAAGTTGTCGTTGACTTGATTGACTATTTGCTTTGTAATTTGTACTGTATTATTCAAAAAGTTGTTGCCTTTTTTTCCTGCTTTTCGACTAGTTGATCCTTCTCAATAATTTTCTGTAACAGCAAGAGAGAGAGCACTATGAATACACTGTCTGCGAGGGGAAAATTATCCACAGGCAATCTGGGGATTTTCTGCACACAAAAGAAGATTCTAAGGATGCCAAGTGGATATTCGTAATGAGCACCTCAAAGAAACTTTATGCTGGCAAGGTAACAATTCAAACTCAGTAATTGTTTCCAATTTTCTGTTTCTCATTTTTATACAGGCAACTCTGCCATTTCTTTCCAGTCATCTTGATACTTTGTAATAACCTCTCAGAAAAAGAAGGGATTATTCCACCATTCTTCTTTTCTAGCTGGTGGAGCTACCTTGGCTGCTGGAAGGCTAGAGGCTGAGCATGGTGTTCTTAAGGTATACTTAATTTCATAGGTTGCATGATTAATTGAGGTCTTTGTCCTATTGGAATCTCTTATAATATTGTAGTGTGCTGTTGTCATCTTTTTTTCTTTTGGTACAAATTTGGTTATGCACATAGAATCTCACTGATAGACTCATTTACTAATTGCTATATCTGTGCATTGAAAAATGACAAATGACTGATTCTCTATGCTTTTGGCCTTTTAGTCCATCTCTGCATATAGTGGACACTATCGGCCAACAGATGAGGCGCTCAACTCCTTCATATCATATCTCAAAGAAAATGGTGTCAATATTGATGAAGTTGAGGTAATTTATTTATAGCAGGCCATTCTTGTGAAGCTAAGTGTTTGTTTACGCCAAAAGCTGTTTCTTCATGTAGATAATCACCTGCATTTTTCATTGAACAATCATGATGCATCGTTTCAGATTCGCAATCCAAAAGATGATGGCGATGCTTACGAGGATGGAAAGGTTAGTGAAATGGAGACAGTAGTTGAAGATTCTAACCATGGTAATATACCAGAGCCTGGAATTTCTGAGGAAGCTGAGAACACCTCATCTTCAAGCAATGTAGTAGACCCTCAACCTTTATCTGTTGGTAGTTATAAAAGGACTCTCTCAGGTGGTCTTCAGAGTCCAAGAGCTGAGGTGCCCAAGAAAGCAATATTGCAAAGAATCAATTCCAAGAAGGCAAAATCCTACCAATTGGGGCATCAACTTTCACGTAAATGGTCAACTGGGGCTGGACCAAGAATTGGGTGTGTTGCTGACTACCCTGTAGAGCTTAGACTGCAGGCCCTGGAAATGCTTAACCTTTCTCCAAAACTTCCTCCTTCACCTTCCTCGTACAGGTTACTAGGTGGTCTTGTCTCACCTACGGCTTGCTCAACACCCAATGGCACAAGAACTGAAACTGATGAGAATTCTCGTTATTCAACTCCTAAATGATATTAGGATTATGTCTGTCAAGGTTATTATAGGTGCTTTAGTTAATGTATGTTAAATATCGTTCTTTATGTCATGTCTACTTTGAAGAACTTAATGTTGTCTTTATAAAATTCAATAGTTATTATCAGCTCACGTCATGGTTGTCTCCACAAACGTGAGGATAAAGTTAAGGTTGTTTCATGCTACCCCTGTAGTGCATGGTATGGTAATGTTACATTGGGTTAAAATTGAGATCTGGCTACTTCTGTATGTGAACTGTGCCACAAATCTCTTCCAGAAGTAGCCTCCACGATCAAAGCAATTTGATGTATGAAATGATGATAGAGCAATGAATTATGAAGAACTTGAGATACTAGTTAGTCTGTGTTTGAGAAACTAACTAGTAATTATCAGGCATTGTAAAACGTAACTGTCATTAACAATGAAGCTTCTTTCTATCATGTCAAATAATGATTTAAATGCTTTAAGAAATTATATTTTTCAGCTATTGCTTTTGGAACGTGGACATGAATGTTATACTCAAGAAAGCTAGACATTAGTGGGGTAATGGGTGGTGGATTTCTTACTTGTACTATAATAGTGAGAACACTCTTACTGGTTGTGTGTCAGAACAAAAATGGCAGAAAGATGTCAAGGAATGGTTGTTCTTGTTTAAATAGAAATTCTTGGAAAGTGAAAATAAAAGAGTCAAAAGAATAATAAGATCCTTTTATCTCCAAGTTATTATGATTGACAAAATATTGCAGTGAAGTTATATATCGAGCTGTAATATTTTGGAGAAACGTAACATGCAAGTTTTTCTATATATATCGAGCTGTATTTTAATAATATGCAATGCATTTAAGAAAATTTATATTATCAAAGTAAAATTTTAAATACCATCAACCGTAGTTATTGTATTTAAGTTTTATCCTATTATTTTTTATATATTTATACTTATCTTTCTATCTCTATTTATATTTTACCCTCTTTTCAGTTAACCCCTTTTAACTTGTACTTTATTTTTCATTTTTATTCACGTTTTGTGTTTTCATCTACCATATTTTTCTGTTTTATACCGAGCAGAATATAAGATTTTTATAAAAATATTTTTCAAAGAATTGGATTTAAAAAATTGACTTTTATTTGAGAATGGTATTTTGAAAGTGAGTTATAAAAAATAATTTGCATGATGAATTAAAAAGTGCTTTTGAGGTGTAATGATAGGAAGCAACTTATCAATAATCAATGAAAAATATCAAAGTTAATGTTTACGTTTTCTTTATTGCTATAACAATAGGTTGTAAATATTAGAGAGCAGTGTAACTTTTAGCTTCGTATTGTGTCATCCCGTTAATTGTATTTTTTCGCTTAGCGACAAACATAACAAAGATGTTAGTATTAGATTCTCCAAAGTTACCACATAGTATTCAAGTATTAGTGTTTCATTCAAAGTTTAACCAGTAAAAAATTAACGGTCTTTTTTTATTACTCTTTATCTTAATGTATACATGCATCTTAATTTTAATACGTGATAAATGTCTTAATTACTAGTTTGAAATAAAAAAGGAAATAAATCTTATCAAACAACTAAGTTAAAGATCTAGAAATTTATATTTTAAATTGATAGTGGTTTAAAAATATTGAAACTTAATTATTTTAATATTAAAATATTTTAATAGAAATAATTTTGTTATGAATGAATTTTATTATTTTAAAACACAATCTCTCTAAAAAATATTTTTTTAGAGTTTTCTAATTTTTTTCTGGGTTATCATTCTATTTGAAGGTCATAGACTGACTGAGTGATCCTTGAGACAAGATCTTCAACTCTATTTGATCAGTTTCTTAGATAGAATATGTTTATTTATGCTTCTTTCTCTGGTCTGTTTCGTTCTTCCTTTGCATGCGAGTTTTTAGTAGTTGCATGTGACGTTTGAGTCTTCTATAAGACTTTTTGTTGATAAGTGGTCTTAACTATATGCCATGATCATGTTTTTGTGGTTTGTATGAGCATAAAAAGTTTTTTGAATTGTTGGAACGGTTTTAGAACTTCTAAAGTTGTTTTGTTATTTGTAAGGTAATGAACGCTAAATTACCTTGTTTTAAGTTTTTGGTATGTTGATAATATGAACTTGCATGATATTCGTTAGATTGATGAAATTTGGGGTTTGAACATGTTGAGTTTCTATTGTGCTTGATGGTTGTATAATGTTTGATTTTGTTTGAATTGATGTTGAGTTGAGGGATTGAAGATATGACTATGTGAGCAAATTGATATTTTTTTGACAGTAAAACATGTTGTTGATTCAAGCACTGAGTCAAGAATACTAATTCGATTGTCTGAATAGGTCCTTGGTTTGCCAAATCACAAAATTGAAGTTGTTGGTTTCTAATTTGGCATTGAGCGCAAGATTGGTTGCGATGGTTTGGAAGCATTTTCACTCCATATCGTTGAGTGAGCAAAAATGTGAATCATCTAGCACTAAGCAGTGGCCTGTTACCATTAAGTGCCAATTTCTACAATAAGTTTGGAACCTCTTTCATCTTGATTCACTAAGCGACAGGTTGTCCTCACTAAGTGAGAAAAATTACGAGAGCTTTGGCATTAAGTGCTCCATATTCCAAGGGTTTTGCGTTGAGTGTCAATTTGAGTGTCAATGTGGTGTTTTATGATTTCTCTAATCTTTTATTGTTTGAAGTAGCTTACCATGAGTTATATGTATGTTTATTACAGAAATTATGATGCTTCATGGGATAATAACATGATTGTGAGTATGTATGACTTATTTATGTATGATATGTGATGATCATGAGTTCATTATTTGTTAAGTGCATGGTATATGTATTTGGCATAATTTCATGGATCTCATGAGGAGATTTTATGGTGACGTTTCATTAGTGTACGCATTAATGAGGAAGTTCAGACGTAAGATGTCATCCTGACACTCTAATAACCATCCAATCTTAGGTAGAGAAGGGTGAAGTATATAATGATAGGAGCTAGATGTCCCAGTCTAGGGATTTTACCTTGGCTTAGGGTGTTAACAAACTAACCTTATGTGTGGTAGGATGAAACTTACTGACAATGACTTTGCAAAACAGTAGAGTTTACCATAAGCGCTCTATCCCCAAGATTTTAAATCAATGTTTTATTCGGATCATGGAGTCTATAAGGAGGCATTACATGTGATAATGTTTTTTTTTATGAATGAGTGTTGTATGATGTTTAATTTTATGTTTATTTATGAAAACTACCATTTTCTCTTTGTTTTTATCTATTTATTTATTCTTGTTTGTGATAATCACTTTAACCGTGTAAACAAATAAAGATGCTCTAATGAATTCAATATAGAACGAGAGTCATGTTGAAATTTAGGAGTAAGTTTAGTTTCCTATCTATATCAATCTTTAAAAATATATTATTCTTAAGAGTATATATATATATATATATATATATATATATATATATATATATATATATATATATATATATATATATATTATATTATAATTATGTATTATATAACTGTAAAAATCTTTATGTACATATTTTTTGAATTATCTATTGTTTTCATTTTTATATGTGATATCTAATAATTATATACTATTAAAATATTATATCGGTAGAATATAGAAAATGTTCATTATTAGAAAAAGACCATGATAATTTACAACTATAATTTTTATACTACTATTTAACAATTATAAATCTTATTATTTTATCTTAAGATTTTATTTATATTTATTTTTATTAGTTAAATATAAGATTTTATTATTAAAAAAAAGTAGATATCAAATAATAATTTTTCACTGAAATTGTTCATAGGTAACCAAGTTTTGCTGGCAAATGAAGTTTACACATCATATAAGTTCTAGATATGATTGTGTTGAATGTCTTTTGAAAAGGGTTGGTACAGAAGAAATTAAAGATGGCCCCATATATTTAATTAAATCTGTACATCAATTCTTCAACCATTAAATCCCACTTGTAAATTCATTTCCTCAAGATTTAATTAACATATGGTTTCTGCTGTGTTCTACTATTTGATATGCAGAAACCTCACTTCTAATTATTTTATAGTTTAATTAAATTTTGGGTCCTATTAAATTTGAAATTTTTTACTTAAATTTCTAATAAATTTGAAATTAACCGAATTTTTATTAAAATTTTGTAGTCTATTAATTTCTAAAATTTTAAAAAAAATTAATGAAATTTTGTTTCTTGATTTTTTTTGTTAACAATTATTAGGTTTTATCATCTCTTTAAATATCATTTTATATATATTTTTGTTTCAAATGACAAGAATTCGTTCTACTTAACAAAAGTTGCTTTCGGAGTTAATTAAAGTTATAAAATTATTATAAAATTATGAAATTTAAAAAATATAAATTATGAAGTTGTAAAATATAAAGTTAACAAATAATAAAGTTTATAAAATTATAAAGTTCTAAAATTATAGAAATACGAAATTATAAAAGTATAAAATATAAAAATAAAAAATAAAAAATTAGATAAATAAAAAATTATAAAATCAGATAATTATAAAATTATTAAATTATAGTTATGAAATTATAAAATTACAAAAATTATAAATGTGACATCCCAAAATATATAGCAATGTATATATGTAGAATGCATCGATTATAATAATAGAAAGCAGTTAAGAGTACACAATAGATAGGATTAAGGAGTACAGTTATCCAAGTCTGGCTGGGAAGTTTTAAAACTTAAGTACAAGTTCATAATTCTCCAAAATACATGATTGAATAAAGATTCAATGGGACCTAAAGAGTGTTTCCAAAATACATATCATGATAAAATGAAGGCTAGAAGTCTTTCAAAATAAAGAGCTATTTAAATTAAGAGCTAGTAGAAATCCTAAGCACTAGGGGCTGGGTCTTCCTCAACTTCCAAAGCTTGCTCCAAAGGTACATCATCATCTACTGCTCACATCCAAAGGATTGGATGATCATCGCAAGGGGGAAAGCAAACACATGCAACACATACAAATGCAAGGGTGAGCTAGGTCTCAAACAATCATACAATTCATTTTCAATCAATCTAGCATTTCCCAGAATATCCATACACACATAAACACCTTAGTCATCATAAACATAAGCATTTATTTCATAAAACTCATCAAGACAAGCGTCCTATCATGTTAAGACTCTAGACACGTCCGGACTTGGAATGAATGTAGAGCTGGGGCGGGTTGTGCACTTGTGATGGCCCCTACTGCTTTGCAAAGCCATTGCCGAGGGGTTCCACCCGACCATACACAAGGCTAGTCCGTTACCGCGGAATAGACCTTCAGTGATAGCGCCTACCCTAGGACCTCCCACTACTCCCACCACACGCGTCAATCCTCTCTAAGTGAGAATGAAAGACCGTTGGAATATTAGGGATAACCCCCCATATGGAAGCCTCTCACATTCATTCAATACACTAACTGATCCCACCGAGAGATCTTAATTTCATATTCAATCCGACCACTTTAAATCACATGATATTCCTCTTGGATCAATAATGTACCTCATAAACCACTTTGATTCACCAAACATAAACTTTCATAGTCATTCAAGTGCATTCTTACTATATTGTCTCATACCAAACCCATACATCATCATACAACATCAACCATGTCATAAAAACCACTCATACATTACATACTTTCACAAAACCATCACTTATTAACACAAATTTCTTTAGGACTTTTAATTTTCAATACTTAAGTAATTCAAACAGCTTGGAGACCCTCACCAATGGCTCTGGAAGGGTCAAAAACCCCCAGAACGACCTAAAGAATGTCCAAAACGGACATCCAGAACCCCACAAACTATCAAAAACTATCTTGGATGATTTTCCGACGACAATAATCGATTATCATATGTGATAATCGATTATTTGCGAGAGCTTTGAAGAGGATACAACTCTCTGACTAAAATAATCGATTATCAAGGGAGATAATCGATTATTCTTATCAGTTTTTGACAGCAACGTGATTTTTCTGGTTTTGGTGCATCTTAGACATATCCAAATGAACAAATTAAAATCTGTAACACTAATATTGATATGAAACATGTTTATAAATGAAAGTAAAGTATTGCATTGGTCATTTGGATGGGAATTAGATGTACTAAACCAACTCAATTTCTACTCCAAAACATCTAACTCAATAACTAGAAGACCCCAAACCCAATTCTAACACTTTGTACCTATTCTGACCAATTTGATGACTCAAACAAGTCACAATCCACTTGCTAAGACTGCCCCAATAGCCCAATTATACCCAGAACTCCTAACTCTCAAATTCACTACCTCACTTCCTCCAAAATGGCCTAAAATTGACCCTAAAGACACTTGATTTCCTTTCTAACAGCGCTACCACAAAATTTTCATGCCAAAACAGTTTCAACATACACAATTCCATCATTCTAAGTCATTCCAAACAGTTGATAGCCCTCAATCACCAAATTCACGTAACACACACTTCCATACATGCATTTCAAGTTTAACTAGAACCAAGTTCATGCTTCCACAACATACCACTACAAATTTTATCATGCATTCACTCCACACAGTAAAATCAAGAGTAGAACTAACTCCCCTTACCTTGGTGGTTATAAGCACAACACTTTAGAAGAAGCCCCAAAACAGTAACCCTCGCACAGAAACAAGTTCAACAGGACCTACAAACCACCAAATTGGATAGAGTACAACTCTTAGAGCTAGAATGAACAAGGAACTAAAGGGAAAAGCTACCAGCTGCATGCAACCAGTAAAGTGGCATGCCCTATATTCAAAGACAGTGGAGGAGAAGGGGGAAAACGACTTACCAGTAGGAATGAAGAAAACGTTCGGTTCAAAACGGAGCTCCCGACTTTGGGAACGCGGGGACGCCACCTAAATGACAATGTAATGGCTGGTGCAGTGTGGAGATTAGAGAGAAGGTAGAGGAGGAAGAAGAAGCTTTCTAGAGAAAGGAACACTTTTAAGAAAATGAGTTCAGCTTCTTTTTCTAAAAGTTTAGCAGAAACTATAAAACTGTTTTTTTTTAATAAAAAGCCCCTCCCCTTTTTCTTAATAATGTTTTCACCCCATCCTCTTTTAATATATACATATATATTTTTAGGTTCTTACAATAAATGCATAAAATTATAAATTATAAGAAAAATTATAAAATTTTGTATTATATAATTAAAAAATTATGAAAATATAAAATTATAAAATATAAAATTGTAAAATTAAAAGATTATAATATTATAAGAATATAAAATTATAAGATTATAAATTTATAAGAGTTATAAAATTATAATATCATAAAATTGTAAAATTTTAAACTTATAAAATTAAAAAATTAAGAAGATGATAATACTGTGAAATTATAAACTATAAAATTAAAATTTATAAATTTATAAATGTAATATCCCAGATTATATAGAAGCATATAATATAGTAAGTTCTCATTTTAATATAAGAGAACAGTCAGAGTAGACGGTAAATAAAGTTGTTAAACTTACAGTCATCCCAAATTGAGTCATAATTTAAAACTTAACATGTTAGAGTATTTCAAAATAATAGAAATAACTAAGAGAATCCTAAGGAGACTAAGCAGCAACATCATCTTCCTCCAAAGTCTACTCCAGAGGCACCTCATCCGCCTCTGCTCACATCCAAGTGGATGATCATTACAAAAGAAAAGCATACCCAAGCAAAACACAAACACACAATCAAGGGTGAGCTAGATATAAAAATCATGTTATAACATCCACACAATATGTAAATAAAGACAGACACACTACACTACACACACATGACTTGTTGCACTTAAACTTGACTCGTCCAGACTTAGATTGATTGTCGAGCTGTGGCGGGTTATGCACTCGTGGTGGCCTCTACTGCTTTGCAAAACCATTGCCAATGGGTTTCACCCTACCACACTCACGAGGTTAGTCCGTTATTACTCACCTTGGGCCATACTGGAAGCACCCAAGACTAGGACCTCCTGCTACTCCTCACCACATGGATCAATCATCTCTACTTGAGAATGAAAGACCATTGGAGCGTCAAGAAAACCCCCAAGACTAAGCTACCATGCAAATCATTCTAAACACTAAGGGCACCATCATGAATCTTCTCCTTGAAGATCATGGAGATTACGTCCATCAACCATACTTGTTACATTCAACCACCAAACATGTTTCATACCATCACACACTATCAGTTCAATAACATTACTATCATCATGTTATGCATTTCAATCATTCCACACACTTTCACCCAAAGCAAGAGCAAAAGAGAAAACTGGACTCAAACCGGTTCGCACAGCGCACCCTATTCGCAAGACAGGATGGTCTCGCACAACACACCCCCTAATTCGCCATGCGAATTAACTCGCAGCATGCATCAGACTTTCAACCTCTCGCATAGCACACCCAGGTCGCTATGCGAGAGCCTAGACAGAGACCAACTTCCCTAAAGCTCTCGCTATGTGCCTCACTCGCCTTTCGAATTAAATGGACAGTGGTTCCAGACCACCACCAGTCGCATAGTGACAGGATTCGCCAAGCGAATCCATAGACAGAGAGCAACACCCTCTGGTCATTCTCACAACGCACCAACTCGCACAGTGAATGACTCAAACAGTGAGCACTTTCTACAGGGTCTCGCTATGCGAAACAACTCGCATAACGAGTCTGCATAATTTGCAGAACGCGAATTCTGCAGAATCATACACTCACACCAGCCCTTACCATTTCTAGGCCTCTTGGCCAACTTCTAAGACCTCCAATTTGTATATTAAGCTCAATTACACCTGCCTAGATGATCCTAACCCTCCCCATTACTAATCTAAAGTGATTAAGATCAAGTTTTATCTTTTAAAACATCAATTTCTATACTTAAGGACCCCAATTTCAATTTTGTCACTTCTAACATGTTCTAGTCCATTTTTATGATCCTAATAAGTCACAATTGACTGGCTTAAGATGTCCCAACAACCCAAATGTGCCCAGAACCCCTACTTCCCAAAATCACTAGCTCACTTCCCCTCAAGTGACCCCAAAACACTACCAGTTCACTCAAAACAATGCATACTTTCCTTACCTTCCACTTGATCACCCCTCTAACAGAATACATACATCAAACATATCAATCTCAAATATCACCTCAGCCCAACCAAATCCCCAGTCACAAATTTCCAGCATACAGTTCATACGTCAAATCTCAAAAACACAATTTCAACCCAAACAACATAGTCACACAAAGATCAACACATTTGCATATTTCGTAATAATAAA
The DNA here is from genome assembly GCF_029865625.1 of Vigna umbellata. NCBI lineage: Eukaryota > Viridiplantae > Streptophyta > Magnoliopsida > Fabales > Fabaceae > Vigna > Vigna umbellata. Next base: position 9,327,238 of record NC_142172.1, on the reverse strand, counting down.
CTTTAAGAAAACCTAGCTCCCCTTACCTTAGAGTTGAGCAGTACAACCCACTAGAATGCTCTAACAGTGCCTCACACAACAAGGACCCGACCAAACCCTACAAACCACCACATTGATGGTAGAAAACAGCTCTTAGAGCTAAAACGGAGTGGAAAAAACTGAAGAAAATGAAAGCACAAGTCACATGCAACTACAGATATTGCATGTGCTAGTTCAAGGACAAAGAAGAGCTTGCATAGAGGGACTTACCAGCTTAGAATCCGAAACTAATCGGATGGTTCCGAAGCTCTCTACGCCGCAGACGTTTGAGCACCACCTAAGTAGAAATCTAATGCTTCAATGTAAAGAGATTGAAGAGAGAAGGAGGTGAGGTTGTAGAGAGAAGACAGAGAAAATGTGAGTCTGAGTTTTAGAGAGAGAGATGCGCAGTGTGCTTGAGCAAATGGACCAGAGTGTTTTGAAAGGCTCAATTAAAGTCTGATCCCTTAACTTAAGGCACCATTTGCCCTATTTTAAGGTTCTTACAATAAACTATAAAATTATAAAATTTTTTAAAATTATAAAATTAAAGAATTATAAAATTATGAAATTTTGTAATTTCAAATTATCACTTGTAATTTTATGATTTTATATTTTTAAAGTTTTATAATTTTGTAATTATACAACTCTTTAATATTTTAATTTCATAATTTTATGTATTTATATTTTTAATTTCTTAATTTCATAATTTAATATTTTATGAATTGCATTTTTGTTGTTTTCATGGGCCCAGAATGTTCACCCCTGCAATGATAACCCAAGTACTTTATTGAAGTGCAAAATAACATTTTTATATTCCCGGGACAATGAATTTACTCTTTGAGTAGTAAGGACCTTTTTAAATGTTGTAAATGCTCTTTGAATTCTCATTGTAGATGAGAATATCATCAAAGAAGACTAATAAAAATTTTAGCAAAAGCTCTAGAAATACATTGTTTCATTAGGTCCTGAAATGTTGCTTTACATATATGCATACAGGGGTTTGCTAACGCGGGTACGCCTGTTTTTCAGTTGGTACATTTTAGCAATGTGTACCGGATTTTAATAGACAAAAATACCCTTATATATCATGGATTCTAAGATTTAAGGTTAAGGGTATTTTAATAATTTTCATTCTCAAAACTTAAAAAAAAAAACCCGAAACCCTTACTCACCTCTCTCATTCCTGTCAATCGTTTCTCTTTCATCTCTCTCACTCCAACCTTTTATCTGTCATCCCTACTGTAGCCCCAATTGAAAAAATCAGAAACACTTGCCTTTAAACAATTTGCCTTTGTAAAGAGTTGAGTCATTAACATATTCACCTCATTCAAGATCTCTTCAATTTCACCATCTTCACTAATCTTTCTAATTTCATCATCTGAATCATCATCTCTAAAAAAACTCTCCAGGTCAATTACCAATTCTTTCGGATGTCATTATGCTTGTGAAAATTAGATAAAATTACATTCGACAAAAATTATAAAATGAAAACTCATTATAAAGTCATTTTTTGTAAGAAATTGTTTAACAACTGAGTGTTTCTGATTTTTTTCCAGGCCAATTACCAATTTCTTTGATGACATTATGCTTGTGAAAATTAGATAAAATTAGATAAGACAAAAATTATAAAATAAAAACTCATTATAAAATCATTTTTTGTAAGAAATTGTTTAACAACAAGTATTTCTGAATTTTTTCAGGTCAATTACCAATTCCTTTATGCTTGTGAAAATTGGATAAAATTAGATAAGACAACAATTATAAGATGAAAACTCATTATAAAATCATTTTTTTGTAAGTAACGGCAAGTGTTTCTGATTTTTTCAATTGGGGCTACAGTAGGGATGACCAGAGAAAAGATTGGAGTGAGAAAGATGAAAGAGAAAGGGTTCAGAGGAATGAGAGAGGTGACTAAGGGTTTAGGGTTTTTTTTTTTTTTTAGTTTTGAGAATAAAAATTATTAAAATATCCTTAACCTTAAAACTTAGAATCCATGGTATATAAGGATATTTTTGTTTACTAAAACCCGGTACACATTGCTAAAATGTACCAACTGAAAAACAGGCGTACGGGCGTTAGTAAACCCCATATATATACATATATATATATATATATATATATATATATATATATATATATATATATATATATATATATATATATATATATATATATATAGGCTTAATTACCTACTTAGTCCCCATGTTCGGAGGTAATTTGCTGTTTAGTACCCGGTTTTAAAAATGTAGGCATTTGATACCTATGTTTTGAAATTTGTATCAATTGAATCCTTCCCACTTAACGCCGTTATAAATCTAACGTTTTTCTGACATCAACTTTGAATTGTGGACGAGCGGTTGTGGACGATCGTCCAAACAGAGGAGGACGCTCGTCCAACACTGGAGGACGCTCGTCCAAACAGAGGAGGACGCTCGTCCAACAGTGGAGGACGCTCGTCCAACAGTGGAGGACGCTCGTCCAAACAGAGGAGGACCCTCATCCAACAGTGGAGGACGCTCGTCCAACAGTGGAGGACGCTCGTCCAAACAGAGGAGGACGCTCGTCCAAACAGAGGAGGACGCTCATCCAACAGTGGAGGACGCTCGTCCAACAGTGGAGGACGCTCGTCCAAACAGAGGAGGACGCTCGTCCAACAGAAGAGGACGCTCGTCCAACGATGCTCGGACGCTCGTCCACTACCGCTCGTCCACAATTCAAAGTTGATGTCAGAAAAACGTTAGATTTATAACGGCGTTAAGTGGGTAGGATTCAATTGATACAAATTTCAAAACATAGGTATCAAATGCCTACATTTTTAAAACCGGGTACTAAACAGCAAATTACCTCCGAACATAGGGATTAAGTAGGTAATTAAGCCTATATATATATATATATATATAAGGTCCATCTTCACTTGGTTATACCCTTCCCTCAAGTTAATCTTGGAAAAATTAATAAATCCTTTGAGTTCATCCAACAAGTCATCAACTAAAGGAATTGAAAATTTAGTTTTTACCATACTATTGTTTAAATCCTGATAATCCACACATACTCTGCAAGCGTTCTTGTATAATGTCTTTCTGGTTCTTGGCATATTTATACGGCCTTTTGTATACTGGATCTGCTTCTTGTATTAAAGGAATCTTATGTTCATGCATGTGCTGAAACAGTGACAATTGTTTGGGTTCTTGAAACACATCAGGAATCTTATGGTCATGCATGTGCTGAAACTATGGCAACTGTTTGGGTTCTTGAAACACTTCTTCGTACTCTTGTAATAAATGTTTTAAGTAGAGAAGGTTGGTCTGCATGAATAGCAAGGAAGATAATAGAATTTCTTCTACTGTACAAGGTTGCATCATAGACAAATGTACTGTAACGAGGGAAGACCATGAAAACATGAGGGTGGAAGAAACACGTGGAAGCAGGCGCGTGAGGAAAAAGAATATTAGACTCAATGATTATGATTGGACGGGGATTCATTAAATAGAAGTTTGTTAGAGGAGGGAGGATGTGCTGTCATTTACGTATTCTCTGACTTCTTCTTTTTGTCCTGTGCATTTCTTCACTACTGCCATTTTCTTTTCTGTTATATGAACTTTTATACTCAGAATATTTGGAGGACGTTTTTTTTACAGAGGATTACGAAAACCATTATAACGTCATTTCATTCTCCTTCCCAAATTTTATTACTGTTATATTGTTGTCTTACATTGGTGCTTTCATTCTCTAAACTATGGCCGAAAACACGAGACTGAGAGAACTAGCTACTGAAATAGCTCGTCTCAAGGACCTTCCGGCCGGAAGTTTGTCGCATCGCGGAGGCCATGGAAAGACGTGAGCGAGAGTTACAAAAGTGGATGGAACATTTGACATTACGGGAACAAGATGCAGAAAACAGATTCCAAACACTTGAATCTACGTTGGGGTCCTTGCTTCAAACGAAACCACCATCCTCCACTGAGCCACCACCGTTCCAAGTGCGTAATGTTAAAATTGATTTTCCTCGCTTTGACGGTACTGACATTCTTCAATGGATCTTCAAAGCAGAACAGTTTTTCAATTACTACCGCACAACCGATGATCAACGTCTAATCATAGCTTCCATTCATTTGGAGAAAGAGGTAATCCCTTGGTTTCAGATGCAAAATCGTGCCAATGCCTTTCCAACTTGGGTTGCTTTTACTCGTGCTTTGGAAACTGAATTTGGTCCTTCACCATATGAATGCCCCAGGGCCACCTTGTTTAAACTCACCCAAACATCATCTGTTCATGACTATTATACGCAATTCACATCTCTGGCCAACCGTGTCCAAGGCATCACGACGGAGGCTCTCCTAGATTGCTTTGTAGGAGGCTTAAAACCAGATCTCAAACATGATGTTATTGCCCAAAACCCCACTTCTCTGCTGCGTTGTGTGTCCTTAGCCAAATTATATGAGGAGAAGTACATTCCCAGAACCAGGTTACCAAACACTTCCTATTATCCCAAAACACAAGCCACAAACACCATCCCCACAACCTCACAATCCATACGATCAACCCCCTTACCTCCCTTATTATCCTTACCACAGTCATCTACATCTAGTTCCCACCCCAAACCCAATTTCATAAAAAAACTTACTGCTGCAGAAATGCAATTACGTAGGGAGAAGGGCCTCTGTTTTACATGTGATGAGAAATTCACCATGAATCATAGGTGTCCCAATAAGCAGTATTTTGTTTTACAAGTGGATGAAGAGGTTCCTATTGATGTCCAACATGACCCTCCGGAGGACATTGTGGAGGCTGAACCTCCATCAATCGTGGAACAACACCTTTCATACAATGCATTAAAAGGGTCTTTAGGACTTGGCACGATGAAATTTAAAGGGTTTATCAAGGGCATGATGGTCCAGGTTTTATTAGATAGTGGAAGCTCAAATAATTTCCTGCAACCCAGAATTGCTCACTGTTTGAAACTTCCAGTCGAGCCTATTCCCAATTTTCAAGTGTTAGTGGGCAACGGTAATGCCTTGGTAGCTGAAGGATTCATCAAGGACTTACAAGTTAAGATTCAAGGTCACTTGCTGTAATTGCCAATATACTTACTTCCCATTTCAGGAGCTGATTTGGTGTTAGGAGCCGATTGGTTGGCAACTTTAGGACCTCATGTCTCTGATTATAGCAGCTTATCTATCAAATTTTATGTTGGGAATAAATTTGTGACTCTGCATGGAGATCATTCATCCCTGCCACAGCCAGCTTAATTCAACCACTTCAAGAGAATGTGCCATAGGAATTGCTGAGTTATTCTCCTTGCAGGTTCAAACCTCTCCCACCATACATGATCAATGGCTGGATCTTCCAAAGAATATGGAGCCGGAAATTGTATTGTTGCTCCATCAATACAAAACAGTTTTTGACCTTCTAACAAGACTACCCCCTGATAAGCAACAAAATCAATTTATTCCCTTTGTTGAAGGTGCTAAACCTGTGAAGGTACGTCCATACAGATACCCTCACAGTCAAAAGTTGCAAATTGAGAAAATGATTTCAGAGATGCTGCAGGAAGGAATTATTATTCCATCCACTAGTCCGTTTTCGTCACCAATCATATTGGTTAGGAAAAATGATGATACTTGGAGATTTTGCACAGATTATAGAGCTTTGAATGCTATAACAGTTAAAGATAGTTTCCCTATTCCCACTGTGGATGAATTACTTGATGAGTTGTATGGGGCACAATTTTTCTCTAAACTAGATTTAAGGTCTGGGTATCATCAAATATTGATTAAAGAGGAGGATAGGCACAAAACAACTTTTAGAACTCATCAAGGGCATTATGAATGGTTGGTCATGCCATTTGGTTTAACCAATGCCCCTGCCACCTTTCAAGCCCTCATGAATGACATTTTTCAAGGTATTCTAAGAAAATTTGTCTTAGTCTTCTTTGATGATATATTAGTATACAATCCCACTTGGGAAGAGCACCTCCAACATCTTGAGACAGTCCTACAGATTTTACAGCATCATTAATTATATGCAAAATTATCAAAGTGTGCTTTTGGCCTAAAAGAAGTTGATTATTTGGGTCATACAGTATCTGGAAAAGGTGTGACCATGAACAAGGACAAAATTGAAGTTGTGATGCAATGGCCAGTTCCCACCAATCTCAAGCAACTGAGAGGGTTTTTGCGACTCACAGGTTATTATAGAAGATTTATTAGGCAATATGCCTCTATTGCTGAACCTCTAACTAATATTCTAAAGAAGGATTGTTTTATATGGACTGACGAAGCCACTCAAGCTTTTGATGCTTTAAAAGCTGCTGTTACTCAAGCCCCTGTGCTAATTCTTCCAGATTTTCCCATTCCTTTTATGTTGGAAACTGATGCTTCAGGGTCAGCTATTGGAGCAGTGCTGATTCAAAACAAACATCCCATAGCATATTTTTCCAAGAAATTGAACCCCCGACTTCAACGCCAATCTGCTTACGTAAGGGAGTTTTTTGCCATTACTGAAGCTGTAGCCAAGTTTCGACATTACCTTTTAGGGCATAAATTTGTGATTCGAACAGACCAAAGAAGTTTAAGAAGTCTCACTGAACAGGCCATTCAAACACCGGAACAACAGAAATGGTTACATAACTTGCTGGGGTACGATTTTACGATATAATATAAATCGGGCAAGGACAATGTGGTTGCTGATTCTTTATCCAGATCATTTCTTATGGCATGGTCACAGCCCCAACTAGATTTCCTACCAGAATTACGAAAGGCTCTAAATACAGATGAAGAAGCAAAAAAAATCATTACGGATTGTGTAGCCAACAAGCAGGTTGTTCCACATTATGCAGTCCATGATGGCTTACTTTACTGGAAGGATAGGATAGTCATACCTGCATCTCTTGAATTAGTTCACAAGTTGCTTAAAGAATTTCATAATTCTCCTATCGGTGGGCATGCAGGAATCACGAGAACATTTAGCAGACTTGCTCAGCAATTCTATTGGCCTGGAATGCAGCAGGATGTGAAACATTTTGTTCAGAATTGCCTGATCTGTCAGCAGGCAAAATCAGTTAATTCTCTTCCCTTGGGGTTACTACAACCTTTACCGGTGCCAACTCAGATCTGGGAGGATGTGGCAATGGACTTTATCACCAGCCTTCCAAATTCTCAAGGCTATACTGTGATAATGGTAGTGATTGACCGACTCTCCAAATATGCTCACTTCTGCCCTTTGAAAGCGGATTACAATAGTAAAGAGGTAGCTGAAGCGTTTGTCAAAACTGTCATCAAATTACATGGGTTTCCAAAGTCCATTGTTTCAGATCGGGATAAGGTGTTTGTAAGTCAATTCTGGCAACACTTATTCAAATTAACTGGAACTACCTTGCACATGAGCACAACTTACCACCCTTAGTCCGATGGACAATCAGAAGCTCTTAATAAATGCTTGGAGATGTATTTAAGGTGCTATACGTATGAGTCTCCTAAAGAATGGGTCAATTTTTTACCTTGGGCTGAGTTCTGGTACAACACTGCTTATCATCACAGTAGTAGTATGACTCCATTTAAGGTAGTTTATGGGAAAGATCCTCCACAATTGACTAAATACACTCCTCATGCTTCTGATCCTCCAACAGTTCAAGATGACCTTACGATGCGACAAGAAATGATCAGCAAACTGAAACATAATTTATTACGATCACAGCACCACATGAAAAAATATGCTGATGTCAAACGTAAGCACATGGACTTTCAGATTGGTGATATCATGCTGGTAAAGTTACAATCGTACAGATAAAATTCAGTGGCCTTGAGAAAGAATCAGAAATTAAGCATTAAATACTTTGGCCCATTTCCTATCATTGAACGAATTGGCTCTGTTGCTTATAAGCTGTTGTTGCCCCCAACAACAAAAATTCACCCTGTCTTCCACTGTTCTCAACTAAAACCTTGCAGGGGAGATCATACTCAGCAATATGTTCCAGCACTCACTATTGATTCTGAGACTCCCCCTGTTATTCAACCTGCTGCTGTGCTTCAAGATCGTCAAATTATGCAAGGGAATAAGATAGTAAAACAGTTCTTGATCCAATGGGAAGGGTTAGAAGAATCAGCTCCTACATGGGAAGATGCAAGTGCCTTACGTAAAGCCTATCCAACATTCAACCTTGAGGACAAGGTTAATTTTAAAGGAGGAGGAATTGTAACGAGGGAAGACCATGAAAACATGAGGGTGGAAGAAACACGTGGAAGCAGGCGCATGAGGAAAAAGAATATTAGACTCAATGATTATGATTGGACGGGGATTCATTAAATAGAAGTTTGTTAGAGGAGGGAGGGTGTGTTGTCATTTACGTATTCTCTGACTTCTTTTTGTCCTATGTATTTCTTCACTGCTGCCATTTTCTTTTCTGTTATATGAACTTTTATACTCAGAATATTTGGAGGACGTTTTTTTTAAAGAGGATTACGAAAACCATTATAACGTCATTTCATTCTCCTTCCCAAATTTTATTACTGTTATATTGCTGTCTTACATGTACTCCTTACACCAAAGTCTTGTATAGTTGTTGTTTCTTGATAGTTCTCACATCCGATGTTGTCGAACCTTTCAAGGCATCCTCGGTCCTTGAACTTTGAACTCCATATAGTGAGTTTATCAAAGTTCCACCTGATATCACCGAGCCTGATCAACCATTTGATGCCCAGGGCCAAGTAATAACAACCTAAAGGAAGAAGCAGCATGTTCGAATTGTAGATGGCTGTAACATACTTAATCACCAAACACTTCTTCCAAGGATACAAGGTTGGTTGTAGAGAAGCAGCTAATTACATGAAGCAAGAATCCATTCGTGTTGAGAGTTTTCTTCCATGTTTTTAATGACTTGAACAGAACGCGTAGCCTCTGTCATTGCTAATACCAATTGTTGTAGAAAATACCAGTCTAGGATAACAGATATACCAAAGAGCAAGAAACAGCAAACTAAGAGACAGCCACACAGAAGTAGAAACAGATACTGCAACAACTCTTCCACGGAAAGCATCAATCACTTACCACAAATATTGCAACAACTTTACCTGGAACAAACTTCATTGTCATTTAATAGAAGGACAAAGTAGAATACTTTTCAAATTTTTTGGTTATAAGAACTTATGTGGAAAAAGCAAACCTTTTCACTTCCGTACAGAGACCGATTAGTTGCTAAAAGAATTGTGGCTCAAGTGTTTAATAAAATTACTTTTGTAATACAGATTTCTAAAGTATAAAAAATATAACTTACCATATGCAAAATATAAAGATATAACTTACAAAATCTTCAAAGCCTGATAATGATGTCAATAAGTTTTTTATTCTTTTGCATATAGAAATCAATCTAAATTTTAAAACTACAGAGACTAGATTACGTTTAACTTACTTCTCAGATATATAGTTAGACCTATTTGAAGATAGAAAACGTTTAAAATAAAAAATGATATTAAAAAATAATGATAAATAACCTCAAATTTAAAATTAAAATAACAAAATCAAAACCTTACATTAAATTATAAATCTAAATCTTAAAGAGTTCAAATCATATCTAGTGTTTTATGGAGCTGCTACAAAAGCAGAGACCTTTTCCTGCCTTATAAATCGATGTTACACATTGAGTCGTCACTTTTACTATCATTTTTTCTGGGTTAATCTAAATGTTAAGATTATATTCACATCGAGGCAATTTACGACACCTAATTTAGGAGGATTAGATGCTGTCATTTCTTCAAGGCCCATTTCTTATCAATCTCAGAGTAAACAATCTCCTGACAACGTACGAGTCCACAAGCTCCTCCAAAGGACAACCATCTTTCACTGCCTTTGTTCATGTTCCATCTCACTTTGTGCAATGCTGCCATTTTGGGAGGGAAGGTTTCAGGTATATTCCCAAAATCCGACTTTTCATTATCAGCCTTGGCAATGATTGGTGGCACATCATCTTTGCAATCCACATCTGGTTTTTTCTTGCTGCCACTATTCAATTTTGGCATGTTGGGCTGCTTAATAGAATATAAAGCTTCCTCCGACCCGGATTCCAACAAATCCACATTCTCACCAGCACCAAGGGCTGCAAAAATTAATTGTTGATAAGAAATCTCAGCTAAACTACGGCAGCTAATCATATTCATATCATGTTATGGTTAGCATAGCAAGACTGACCTGAAGTCTGAGAATCAAAATTTGAAGTTTCTGTCACTTGATTAAGTGCATTTTTGTATGGGTTAGTCTTGGATAACAGGTCTCGGAAAGATTCAGCACACCGACCCTTCTCAGGTAGCTTCTTCCACAGACAAGGAGCATTTGATACAGGAGTGTTGATAACTAGATTTGTGTTCTCCTCGGTTACTGACCCACAAAGGAAGCGTCGGGATCGATTACGTGCATGATCTGTCTCCACTGATTTGGCAGTAAGCTGAGTATTATATCAAAACAAGCTCAGGATTACTTTCATTTGTACAAAACATTAATCAAGGATTAAAGTTATAGTTTTGAAAAGTTCATTAACAAATTTGATATGTACTGTCAACATTATACTTTTTCCTCACTCAAATCCTTGTTCCTTAAGGAAAACATCAAGGTCTTAATTTAAGGTTAGTCATCAATAATAGTCACAAGACAAGCAGGGCATTTCATTAAAAAGCACCAAGTGCTCTGACACATGTGCACGTGTTTTGGTATTCAAGTCATTTTATACACTTCCCCCCTACTGTTCAACATGCCAATGCCAATCCCTTTATTTTTGTATCACTAAACCCTCTCGAGCCATACCCACAACCCTTTCTACTAAGCAACAGTTTGACACATAAGTTAGTAGAACTATAGGAGGGTTACTTGGATGCACGAGTGAAATTATATTTACCCTAAAGTTCATTTAGCTTATTCGGCAGTAGCACTTCTCACCAATATCATACATTTTAGAAAAAATCACCATGGGTTCATGTCATCCTAACTGTATAACAGGTCTTGTACTCCTAATCTTAAATACGAAAGCCTCTAGTCCAATATATACGACAAAGAAATTGAGTCGTTAGTTACATAAATAACGGCTCAGCATGCAAACCTTTGGAGTGATTAGTCATTTGGGAAATATTAGCTAATAAATTTTACATGAATTATGGGTTGTGTGCGAAAAATCAACTCTATTATATCCTGCAGTTATTATGTGGAGGTACATATGCAAAAAGCCCTTTTTGCTTGCACTAAAAAATTAACAATGCGTAAGCCAAAACTTCCTCGTGTTGAAAATTGAAGTTCAGCTTCGGAATAAAGTGTGGGATTTGAAAACTCTTGACTATTGGTCATCAAAGCAATTGATTTTAAGAATCTATCATGTAAAAAAAAGGCACTGCAGGTGATTCCAATCTCCAACAAATTATAAGAATTACCTGAAAACGAAAGGCAGTACCGTCTGCACCACAATAAGCAAGCATGCCTAACATAATAAAAGCAAATCCATCATTTTACAAAATTGCAGTAATGATAATTAAGTAATTTAGTGCCCGGTTATGATATTGAGTAAACAAACGAGGACAAATTTGTCATTACAAGAAAGTCTGTTCGCCCAGACATACTATTGGTTACTTTACAGAGTAAGATCAATAGTACACAAGTATTTTAATGCCAAAAATAAAATATTTCTAGCAATAAGATTACATAATCATATTGTTAATGCATACCGAAAAACACACCTGTTATACGTGACACTTGAACACTCCAAATGGCAAAAGATGCATATGAAGAACCGTGCAACCCAGGTTGTTTTTTTCCACTGTATACTTCTCCAGTGACAGGAAGGTCATTTGCAGCCTTCGCCAAGCTAATGGTTCTCATTGTTCCATCTTCAAAGGACATAATGATGCAACTAGAAAAAGTACCAACAGAATCATTCTGCGTTCATTACATTGACAATTTAGACAGCATTTGATTAAGTTAAAATGATGTATTACCTTGGCTTTGACAGCCAATCCAAACTATATATGATTCTCGGTGCAGGATGGAGGCTCCTCAAAGGACGAAATGGATTACTACAAACAAATTTCCATTATAAAGCAAACCATTGAAAACAAGTTTACCAGACACAGGCTAAACGTAGTTCCTCTGTAAACAAGAAATCATACACTTTGACTTGGAAAGATACAAAAATATGACCTTCATAGTGTTGAAAAAAGCAAAGCTAATTGTTAAAATTATGATTGTTATTATATTGCTTTTGGATGTATGCACCTAATCTAAGGGTAGTGTTATAGGATATAACTTTTCCCTGGAATGTACTCTTTCCTTTTTTTTCATATATATAAAAAGTGCATCAGCTAAGCAATTAACTCATTGATTTTTTTCATCACATTCAAATTCAAGTTGGTATCAAGAGCTCTCTGTCTTCGGATCAACAAATATCCTATGGCTTCGGCCACCTTCAGCTACCATTTCATTTGACTAAGTCAGGATTAGGTGCACCTCGGGGAGTGTGGCCAAGCTCCAGTAATTGGGTGAACCAAAGCTTCATGACAGACTGCCACATACCGATCACCAACCATTAGCTTTTCACCAAGCACATATGTCCCTCAAACTACCTTCCCTGTTTCAGAATCACATCCGATAGCCTCCGTTTGTCTAGCCATGTCTTTTGGGCACACTTATGCCCTTATCCTCTTAGTTTGATGCCCTTACATAGATGGTAAAGGCTCACTACTCATCTGAAAAATTCAACCATCAAGGTCAATTTTCTTTGGTGCCAAGTGTTTCAATAGCTTGTATTTCTCAATTTATAGAAGGTCAAGGTCTATGGATACTTGACTCAAGTACCTCTAGTCATATTTCCAGTAATCATTTTTCATCCTCATTTATCTCTTCCCCACAAATTCTCCACCTTGTTAACCAATGGATCCAAAGTTACATATGAAAGAATTGGTCAAGTCCTTTATCCTTTTTTAAACCTTAATTATGCCTTGTATATACACTGTCCTTATAAGGGAGAATGAAATTGTATATATCCACACTGTCCTTAATTATGCCTTGTATATATCCTTAAGAAGATAGAAACTACCATTTTAGTTTAAGGGATAATGAAACATAACTATTAAATATTGACGTTTAAAATTACCTTAAAAAAATAAAGAAAGAAATAACAAAGTAAACAAAAATATTGAGGGCGAAATAACAGACTCACCGCAGGTCCCAAAACTTAAGACCTTCATGTCCAGCAGTTACTACTATATTAGAACTCTCTGGATCCCTGGAAAATTATAACAAAATCTCACACTGCTTTCAACATGAGGGTAAAAAGATGTGCAACTGATTTATACATAGATTAATTCAGGTATATGATGTTTGCATGTGTAATAAACTAATGCTTTTTTATTGAAGCAAGCTTCATCCGAAAACAAAGGTGCATGTGTACTCCTCAAACAAAAAAAAATTGACTTACAAACCATATCCAGACAAAATTGGTGGTATCATTTTACTTTTCAATAGGAAAGAGTTTGATTAAGAAGGAAATAAACCAGCTAAATCAGAATTAGCATCCTCTGGGAAAAATTAAATAAGAAAACGGAAATAAATCAGTGATGGGTATGCACCAATCATGAAGGTGGACCTAGTCAAGAAAGAGGTATGTAGCACGGATACTGTTAGGTTTCTAATCAAGAAACCTAAAGAAAACCTCACTAACACACGCACAAGGCTCACACTGAACACTGAATAACCTCCACACGTATTATTAACAGCAAGAAAGTCAGATACAGGGCAGCTATGGGAGCCTAACCTCCCCCACAGGAATAACGAATCCTGTACAAAGAATACAAGTAGTCCAAAAGTGTCTTTCAGCAGATAACTACTACCTATATATACAAGTCTAACCCGCGCCCTTTCTAACTGTTAAGACAGTTAGAGTAACTAACTCTACTAACTCTTCCTTCTCCTCTCATAGACTCTTAGTCTCCTATCAGATACTAACAGGTACTGGACATGACATGGATACGACACTTCAAGATGTGTAATTTCCAAAATATAGGATTGGGGGAGACAAATCTATATATGAATTATTTAAATTGGAAATCAAGATTTATGTATTTAAGATAATAGATAAATAGAAATAGAACCATATTCAATGCAACATGCTATTGTTGAGAAGGTTCAGTGTTACTAACCCTTCAAATGGAGCCCAGGCAACTGTTCTAATAGGAACCGTATCCCCACCAAAACAAAGCACAGGCATTGTATCTGCATAATGCAAATTTTGTCAATAAACAAATAAAGTGTCAATTTATTTTTCAATATAGCTACCTTCCCTCAACCAAATAGGTAAACAGAGACAAACACCAAGTAACAAAAATATTACCATCACATTTGGATGAAGAATTTATACAAAATTTCCACAAAGCAACCTAAACAAATATAAATCAAATGGCATTAGAAGTGAGAAGTGATATACATTGTGAATAAAAAGGATTTTTTATGACAATAAGCTGATATTTAAAAAAAAAAAAACAGTGCTACATAAAACATCATAAATAGTAAATACAGGATTATTGGAGGAAAAATACTACGAGAAATATTGAATGCCTCCTTTTTCCATAATGAAACTTCATAGAAAAACCTATTTCCAAATTATTAGAGCAACGCAAACCTCAATTTAGAGAATGAAAAGTACATAAATTGAGTAAGGAGTTATACCGTTCCATCATGGCAGCCAGCAAGTAAATAGTCATGCGGGGATGTAACTGACCACTCCACTGTCAGTGGAATGCTGTGAGATCAGACGATGGACTAAATTAAACCACATTCAGGATACCAAAAAACATAAATTAAACATGATTATGTAACTTCAATAATATTCTGCAGCTGAGTTCCTGCTTTTAGCAGTCTCCACAATGGATAATGAGCAGACTATAAACAGATAGTTCTAATTCAGTAAAAAAACCATTCACTGGAAAAAGAAATTAGCATAGCAAGTTCTTTTTAATGAATATTAAGTTTCTATTTAAAATAAATCTCAATAAAAGCTAATTTTTCCTTTCTTCAATAGCACCTCGTAACTTTTGCAATGAACAAAGTGTCTTGGAAAACTAATGCTTTTAACCCTAAATTAACATAACAAAGAAAGAGCTTAATTTAATGCAAACTCTCCCCCAACGATTTAATCGGTGGCCCTTTGTATGAAATTTTACTCTGGTTTCACTATGCAGAAAAAGTTTTCTGAATAGGGATTCAGTACAGCCAAAACAAACACATTAAATCATTAGTGTGGTTCACTTTTCAAAAAGGATAATGTCCAGTAGCATTTCATTATTCATGAGATTACCACTCTAGTTACAAACAAGCTCTAAATAGGACAGAATTAGCACCAAAACAGTGAATCAATTTGGTACTGAGAGTCCTCAGGTGTTAATGCAGTGGCAAAGCAAACTTCCATAAGAGGCTACTTGGGAGGACAGATCCTCCATTAGCAGTCAGTTCCTGATTTCAATCTTGAGGACATGTCCATTTCAGAACGAGGGAATACTTTTAGGAATAATTTCAGGGAGTAAAATAAACCAGTATCAGCAGGTTTAGTACAGGAGGAAAAGGGAAAAGGGTCCAACTGTAATTTTGGTGCAGAAAACTGAGTTAACTAAATTAGTTTGTTTTTAGTTGTTATATAGGATATAAATAACTCTTCTTTTGTTTTGGGAGGCAGTGTTCTTGATAATTATTTTAATTGGATTTTTCCAGTGTGAAAAGAATAGTGCTCCTTTTGGGGGTATACTTTTTATACCTTTGGTCTTGTGTGACTTTGATTCTTAAATCAATAAAGAGGAATTTCAGATAGATATCATTGCTCTGAGTGTAACTTGGTTCTTGGTTAGGATTTTGAGTTTTTATTCAATAGAGCCCTAAAACATACCTTTGTAAATTACGGCGCCTCAACATTGAGCATTTAAATACTGGCTCCAATTTTATAAATCGTGGATCAGTCCCCTCTCTGTGCATATAAATTTCTCTCAATACATGAGGAAGAGGAACCTCCCACCTGCAATGACAAGTGAAAACAAAAACAAAAGTCACCCAAGTTAGTGTTCCTCAAAACATCTTACACTTGATAAAAGAAACTTGATTTTTCTGTGAACAAACAATGAAGTAATCATTATGAAGGAACTAGATTTATTAATTTATTAGAAGCCTTTCTACTAAAAATAATTTCAAAGAAACATTGAAGGCAAATTTCATGTATTGTATTCAAAACTTGCAAAGCCACTACTGAAGTTTACGATAAAATTAGAAAAAACTGTGTGGTCACAAACACCAGAAATTATGAACTTAGGTATGGAGAAGCAAAAATTATCAGTATTGAATAAATTATGAAGCAAGATAAATCTCTCCTCATTTTCCTCCCCACACAAAAAATTGTCACATTCTTCTTTCAAACAGAATTTAGCACTAAAGCCAAAAAATGTATAAATATAAAAGTAAAGTATAACTGAATGATACAAATGAATGACCATTTTGACTTTTTATTGACACAATTTTAATTTAGCTTTTACACCATGTAAATAACCAGCTCCATAATATGTAAATACAAATAAGAAATGGAATATAGTTAATTAGTTAGTTAATCCACCAAGTGTGGCTCATAGTTGTATGCTACCTACTAATAAATAAGGTAAGACTTTGTATTTTCAACTAAATGATAATAACAGGTGTGCAATACACACTTTCTTTCATCTCTCTGTTGCTCTCCTCTTTCCCTATATCCTCACTATTTTGTTTCCTTTTCTCTTCCCCACCTAAATTGTACATCATACATTAACTACACTACAAACTGATAGGCAAACTATATGATAAATGTTTGCCTGGCAAACACTTTGTTCTTGTGCACAATAGTTTGCAATACACTTCATTCAAACTATAGCTAGTTTCAATCCTTGTTCTCTGTTTCTATAGTCGCCCTTTGTGTTGTCCAATTATGTCTCCTTCAAGTTCTCATGAAATCATTATTGTGTAGTAGTATAACAAATTTGCAGAATTTGAGAAACTATTTTCCATTTTTATAGATTGAGAACACACAGTCGACTAGCTTATGTTTGCATTCATTTATTTATAAATAAAACAAAAACTTGAAACAATGACTGATGCTAGTTGTGAAGCATCTTACTACATATGAAGTAACTGAGATACAGTAAGTAAACAACCAGCATAATACATAAAAGAAAAAAAAAACAAATTAAACAACTAGACTAACGTAGAAATGGTATTATCTCAAACAGTATTATACTAAAATTAGAATTGTATTTGTTTAAAATATACAAATTTCAAAAACTTCAGATCTAATCAAGGAGTAGTAGTGACAACATTTAAACAAAGTGGACAAAAACAAGAAATCATAAACCTTCAAGAACAACAATTGCAAATAGAGAATAAGGTTCAAGATATCTTACACTTCCAAAGATCCATTGCCCAACACGACAGCAAGATAGCCCATTCGGTGTTTGCAAGAATCAGAAATGCTAGTAGGTCGCCATTTCACATCCCATGCCACTTTTCCATTATGAGCTAGGCATGAAACTACTCTAGGCAATGTTACATCTTCTGGAATAGAACAAGTAGTCGGTGTAGCTTCCAACTCAGAGGTAGAACATAGTTGATAATTTGCCTCATTATCATAGTGTAGTGGCTGACTTATATCTTGGTCACATCTTCCTTCTCTGTGATTAATTTTCAATCCACTATTTTTAACAGTAGTTGTTGAAAAAGTATTGCAGGCAGAAACAGCCTCCTTTGTATGTCTTTGTTTTGTAACAGAACATTGTTGCAAAGCATGTTTGTTGCAATTGTCATGAGCCATATCTAGAGAAAGAAACTCAGCTGAATGCACTTGAACATCAAGAGGCATAGGTTCATTCTCAAAATTTGGATCATTTGGCATTCTTCCTATTGAATTTGATTCATGTCCTTTTGGCCTCTGTGCTGATTTTTCACTACAATTGTCAAGAGACATATCTGGAGAAAGATCTTCAGCTGAATCTTCTGCGTTTTGAATATGAAGAGGAGTACATTTATTGCCACAATTTGGATCATCTGTTGTTACTCCTTTTGAATTTGAATTTGTTCTTCTTCTAAGCCTCTTTATTAGTATTGACTTTTCATCACACTCTTCATTTTCTTTAGCTCCATTTTTTCTTTTGTGTGTAATAAATTTTTTATTGCTTTCAAGATTCCCATCTAAAGACCCTGTAGAATTTTGTGCAACTTCAACATCACAAGCTGACTTGTTCTGAGACTCACATTTCATATCATCCACTGCAATTACTATGGAATTTTTTCTAGGTCTTCCTCTAGGCCTCTTTATTTTTGTCAATTTGTCATTTGTGCCTCCATCATTTTTAGGAAGTATTTCTTCATTTTTTTCATGATTCTCAGCTGGAGTAGGAAACTCGGTAGAATTTTCTGGAGATTGAATAGCAAGAGCTGACATATCCTGGAGCTCACAGTTCATATCATCCACTGCAATTACTATGGAATTTTTTCTAGGTCTTCCTCTAGGCCTCTTTATTTTTGTCAACTTGTCATTTGTGCCTCCATCATTTTTAGGAAGTATTTCTTCATTTTTTTCATGATTCTCAACTGGAGTAGGAAACTCAGTAGAATTTTCTGGAGATTGAATAGCAAGAGCTGACATATCCTGGAGCTCACAATTTGCATCATCCACTGCTATCACTGTTGGATTCTTTCTAGGTCTGCCTCTAGGCCTCTTCACTATTGTTGATTTATTATTTGCACCTCCATCTTTTTTATCACAATTCATATCATCCACTCCTACAACCATTGGATTTTTTCCAGGTCTTCCTTTAGGCTTCTTTATTTGGGTTGATTTGTCAGTTGTGTCTCCATCTGTTTTATCACAACTCATCTCATCCACCACAGTTGGATTTTTTCTAGGTCTTCCTTTAGGCCTCTTTTTATTTGTTGACTTGTCATTGTGTTCAGAGATATTTAGAAGACACCATATTTGTATCACACCTCTCCCAGTAAGTGGGGCACCCATTTTGTGATAAGAAGAGCCCGGTGGATGAGCGGCAACAGCAATAAACTAAAAAAATCATCATGTAGAAGTTCATTTCATGTGCAAGGTTGGCAGAAGAAAATGTTTATTATAGTTTATATTTTCATGTCTATAGTAAATATTAAAGCTTAGTTTATCAGTTCAATACATACAAAAAGTCCAAGTGCAGATGAACAAATGACCAAACAGACACAACATTATTCAAAATATTATAATGTGCATTTTCCCTTTCATTTAATGCATCTCAATTTATTGCAGATAAATGGATTTCCAAAAGAAAAACCAAAGGAGCTCATGTTTAGAATAATAGTTCAATTAGATAGAATTGAAAATTAGTTATGGACAACCAGGGATGTCAAGAAGAAGATTTGAGAATATATACAAAAGAACTTTTCCTTTTAAGATTTGGTAATTTCTCTCCAACCACCAACAACAACAACCATATCATGCTGCACCCAAAATATAGTTATCTAATTAAAAGAGTCATAAAGCCATATAAAACAAGCTTAAAAGATTAACTATCTTATGAATGTGACAAAAATTAAACAAAATAAAAATCTCCAAACATCATTATCCACTACCAATAAATAGCCCTATAACGTTGGTAACAACAGTACATTAAATTGGCAAAGTTATACTTATCATCCGAGTCACTCCGACAAATTAATCAATTGGATTGTATTCAAGCGTTAAAGACTTCTCACAACAGAAGCCAAAAAACTATAATCAGACTTGATTTGTGTTAAAGGAAGACAGCTAACCAAGTACCTCACATTTTATTGAAGAATCAGGTTTTTCATGCGTTTGAGGACACCAATCTAATGCCCATACAGAGCCTCCAACATTCATCACAAAATCTCTGCTCCAGCAAAACTTGAGGTGTTAGCCAAAATTAAATAATATAGGGCTAAAACGCTTAAATTTATCAGCAAGTTCAAACATAATTGTTATTGATTAATAGAAAAATGCACTATAATGACATAGTCAAGACAATGAATAAAACAACAAAAATAGCTGTCTTATTCGTACCTGCATTCTTGAGATATGACCTCCCTAGGTTGCTCCTTTTGCATATCTTGCTACAGAAAAAAACAAAGATATACAATGATAATGAGTTGGAAGACTAGTTAGTAGTGATGAATAAAAAGGTAAATGTCATAAGATATGAATAGCCAAAATTGGCCAGGAAACAAACAAGGTATACAATATAACGTAAATGTACCTCAGGAACAGAGGCAGAAGAAAACGGGGGCAAATTTATGGCACTGACATCTTTTCCCTCAAAACAATCAGAACTCTCGAGTCCATACACAAATTTAATGTTTTTTGATGGATATTTAAAATCTCTCCATTCTCTGCACATTTAACATCAACAAAAAAAAAAATTAAGGGCTTATTTTGGAAACTTCTAAAAGCTAGGACATCGGGCAGTTTTCAAATACAAGGCTTTTGGTGACTACTAATATTATTCTTTACAATGGTTCTCAAACTAACAGTGCAAAAGGTTTTTTCTTTTGCATTACTATCCAACCACAAACTGTCATATATGATAAATTTGTTGAATTTCACAATAACTATCTTAAAGGTCATACTAACAATGGTTTGAGATTGGATGACCATGGATAAATTTTTACCCATTAAACTCTTCTCTGATAGAGTTCTAAAAAAAATTACAATATTAATTCACATAGTAAGAAACAGAATAACATTGTTGACTCCTCTTATATAGACATAATCACTAGGAGGATGACTTCATATTGTACCTAATTTATAAACATAAGATTGAATGCAACAGAATTTCTTCCAACAAATTTGTTGTTTGTACCTTAAGAAAGTGACTGAGGAAGACATTCTTTGAATCTCCATCTGGTCAGTAGCAGCAACGTCGTCTTCTTGCCCACAGAGTCTGATAATGGTGTCCATGCCTCGGAAGAAATTTTCAACCGAAAAATCGAACAGAGCAATCCTGACACCATTGACAGCAGTAACATCAGCACCATTGTTTTCAGTTGCAGAATTTGTTTCGGATGTTTTCACAGAACCTCTCTCTGTGGCTTGCTTCGCCGCCTTCTTCTTGTTCTTTTCCTTCTCATTGCAATCCATTAGCTGGGCAACGTAAGCATTCGCCTCTCTGTCTTCCATTCCTCTGTGAAGAATAATTGAATTTGTTTTTATGAAACCTGGGTTCGAACCCTAAACCACAATAAGGACCCAATTTATTTATATATAAAATATATTTCCTATATAAAATTATTTGATGATAATTTAATTACCCTTTTATCTTTTATCTATAATATAGAAGATATACACTCTTTTACATATTTTAAAAAGGATTTCATTCCAAATAAAAACATAAATTAATAATGCTAAATACTTTAACATCAGATAACCACATAATATCTTCACATTATTTTTTAAAACCATTTTTACAAAATTAAAGTTTTTAAAAAATATATAAATATTATATTATTTAGTTCAATTTAAATTTATTTTATAATTTATATCTATATATAAATTTTATAAAACTATTCTAAGTATCCAACGGTGGCTTCAGTCCCCGGGATAGCGATGGCGATGGTCCTGGTGTGGTTGTCGCTTGAGCTGCACCTGGTGAAGTTTGGAGATGATGGAGGATGGAACCAACGCTGCGACGAGGATAAGAGCGCGACAGCGGCTCTTAAATCACGACGGTGATGTACGGTCAGGACAGGATCCGGTGTTGCATTAAGTTCAATAAAAAGAATATAGTACTAAATTAAATAAGAGATTAAAATATGAGAATAAAAGACTAATTAAACTTAAATAATATGACTAATATATAGATTTATTATGTATGGTTATACAAACCTATTAAATTATATATGTATTTTTTAATTTATATATTATTAAGTTATAATAATAAAATCATGTAATCATACTATTAAAAAATTTAAATCATATGTAACTTTATAAATTATTAATTATGATTCAGCGAATTAACTAAGTCTATATAATCTGAAATATGTAAGATCCATTATAATCTGAAATATGTAAGATCCATTTTTATATACAATTTTCATTCACATTTTATTTGTTATAATATAAGTATTAACTGACTAATTTTATAAATATAATTAATAAATAACTTTTTAAGAATAATTATTGTTTTGAATATTTTGTATAAAGTTATAACATATTTCTCTTTTTTTTCTCTGTTTTGTTTTCTATGTTATATTTGAATGTTAAAAGTAAAAACAATAAATATTTCTTAATATTTAATATTTTTTATATATTAATCTAATCAATTTATATATATTATTAATTTATAATACAGACAAATATTCAAAGAATACACACAGACACGACAGAATTTCTATTTATGCTAATATAAATAAACTTGATTATATTTTTACCAACTTTTTAGATATATTTTATTGAATGTTGTATATTATAATTATAATATGTATATAATTTACAGATTTCACTTTTATTTTAAACTTAAATTTAATAATTATTTTTAGTTTTAAATTATTTAATAAATTTTGGCTATTTGTAATCTAAAATTAAATTTTATTAATAACTATCACGGTACATGCATAATTTCACGAAACATGAAAAGTAAAAGATAGAAAGACACATGTGTATCACTACACTGTATAAAATCTATATAAATAAAGAAAGAAGAATTCAAAATAAAATACTTTTAAATATTAAAATAATTATTACAACTTTTTTCTATAAAATAGATTGGAATCAAAACTCAAAAAATAAGATTGTTTAAAATAAACTAAAATAAATAAGTAAATAATATTATTGTCTCACATTAGGCTTTATGACCACTTCCTTTGATTAGACGGTTTATTTTTAAGGAGTTTGAAGTCAAATAAAAAAAATATAAAAGAGTGAGGAAATCATCAAAATGTATAAATAAATTGGAAATGAAATATGTCATGGTCATAATGGAGATAATTAGTGACCATATTTCATGGTTTGAAAATCTTTCAGCGTGTTTATGTGTTCTTCTACTAAAGGAGATTATTTTAAATTGGTATCCGAGTATTAGGATTTTATTTTTACAGTTTAAAAATATAAATGACCGTATATATAGTTTAAAAATATTTATTAAAGTTAAAAGTAAAATTTTGAAAAAGTTAGAGGTACAAGATGAGATGTTATGTTAAAAGATTAAAAGTGAAATTTTTATTTGTGAAAACGAGATATTCGGAAGAAACACTCATTTTAGAAATGCCATTTGGTCCAGGATCTGATTTTCCCTTCTTCTCCAGAAAAAAAAAAAAAAAACAAGGGTTTCCAACAGCCCCTGCCCTCCATCCGCCGAACAGCGTCACACCTCCCTTTGGGCGGCCAAGAGCGTCGCCGGCGACGTCATCCACACCGGACGCAGTGGTTCAACCTTTTCGTTCCCCTTTTTGCGCGCCAGGATACTTTGGGTTTTAGAATGAGGAGGTACATACGGGATGAGAGGCTGTTACTGGGCAATTGGTGGTGCCAGACAACAGAAAAGAGATGGAAAAAGAATGGAGGATAAAGAATGTTGAAGCAATGCGAATGACCATATATAGACAATAGCATAATATTAAAACCAGATATGAGAGTGTGTGAAAAGAGTGGTGCTTACTTGGCTCTGTTTTCAGATGACCCTTTTCCTCCCTTCAATTGTCCAATCCTTCTCCCGCTTACCTCCTTTGGTTCTTTCCTCTACTTTCCTCCTTTTCTGATCTTTTGTTTTTTTCATTCTAGACTTCTTTTGCTTTATTTATGTAGGAGTAGTTGTCGCAACCGGAATCGCGACGCACGACGATCAAAAAAATGAACGGAGTTTTGAAAAAAAGATTTGGAGTCGCCACCATAGTTTATTCTGGAAAACTATGGAAAAACCATAAAATGATAAGGCATGATCTGCGAAAATGAGATTCTTGGTTCGAGAGTCGGTTACGCGTAGGGAAGGTATTAGCACCCTACAACGCCTGCCCTAAGGCAGTACCTTTAACTAAATACGCGAATATGATGTGGTTTTCAAAATGTTTAACTATCCCCTAAAATAAAACTCTAAATAAACAAAATATATTTTTTAGTTTTTTGGGCCCGACAAGGATTGACCTTGCTCCTACGTATTCTCATTCAGAATGAGAAATCAGGGTTACGTAGTTCTTTTGGAGATTGGAAAGCTTGTTTGAGAAATTGTTTAGAAAATTTGTTTGGAAAATGATTACGGATAAATTTGGATTTTTGGGAAAGTGAACCTGACAAGGTCTAGCCTTGCTCCTACGTATCTCCACTTTTGATGGAGAATCAAGGATCACGTAGTTCTGGCTGAAAGACTGTTTGTTTGCTTGAAAGTGTTGATGTTTTTAGTTTTTTCGAAGATTTTTATATTTTTTTTGATATTTTTATAAAAGACAGAGAGAGGTTTTTAGCACGAGGACGATACGAGCGATCACACACGTGCTTAACCTTTAAAACATATTTTTGGTATTTTTTATTTAAGAAAGGGAAAAGGTTTTTAGCACAAGGACGATGCGAGCGATCACACATGTGCTTGACCTTTAAAATATATTTTTGTATTTTTATAAAAGAAAGAGAAAAGATTTCTAACACAAGGACGATGCGAGCGATCACACATGTGCTTGACCTTAAAAATATATTTTTGTATTTTTTATAAAAGAAAGAGAAAAGGTTTTTAGCACAAGGACGATGCGAGCGATCACACATGTGCTTAACCTTTAAAATATATATTTTTGTTAATTTAAAATATTTATAATTTTAATATTTTTTTTTGTAATTTTTATGAAAAACGAAACAAACAAGTCTAATAGATATAAATAAAACAAAGGGTGTGAACTATCATACAAGGGGTTGCACATAATAAATTCCTAACAGTCAAACAAATAATAAATGCATAAAATAAAATAAAATAAAAGCAGAACAAAAATAAAAGAAATAAAATAAAAGCAAGAGAACATCCCATAAGAATGGGGGTGCAGAGATAAAAAACCGGAGGTGTGGAATGAAATTGAGGCTCTTTAGTTTGGGTCAAAATCTTTTTTTTTTCAACTTTGTATCTGCCAAGGTGTAAAGATGAATATGGGGGGTGCCTCCTGAAATGTGTGTCCGGGTCCAATTCCTTTTTATTTTTGTTTGTAAAAATAGAGTGGGCTTAAGCCCGAACGAAATGGGGGCGTGAATGGGAAATGGGATTGCAAACGGGAGATGGGTGCGTGCGAAGGGAAGATAGTGTTTTTCTCACTTTTGTTTCAAAAAAATGGATCTGACCCGAGAACCTAGGCCCAAGGGTTTGGGCTCTTTCCCTCACTCAGGATCATTAGGGGTCTCCCACTCTTTACTCCATTCAAACAGGCAGCTCATAATCCAAACAGAGACCTAGAGTCTCTCTTCCAAACGAGGCAGCTAAAAGTGGACCTCCGCCTGTTCACGCACACGCGCCATTGCCTCCACCAAACCGGCCGTCGCCACCCGCAAAGCCAGGACGCCACCAGTGCGCCGGTCGCCGCCACAGACCCCACCGTTTGCCGCGCCAAGCTCCTTCGCCCACCGTCGAGACCCTCGCCTTTCACCCTGCAACGTCACCGCCACTGCCTCCACCGAGGTCGGCCGCCGCGAGCCATGGCGTCCTCGGTGACTCCAAGCATCACCAGAGCTACATCCGACTACTTCTTCTCTTCCTTTCTGCTCTCTCTGACACCGTCAACCCGTCGCCAGCTCAGCCGTGCCACTTCGTGTCACCGAATCAGCCACCGCGAGTCGCGCCAAGCTCTCCCCTCTCCTCCGACGTGACTGAAGCGTTACCGGAAACAACCAAACTCACAGTGCTTCCACTGTTCCTGTTTTTTTTTACTGTTGAATTATTTGTGATTCTGTTGGATGAAGGTTGCAATTAGGTGAAGATGGAATCAAGGTTCGCCTGTGGTTTGAAGAATACGTTGGCAAAAATGGAGGATGAATCGTGATGGCTAGTGCGAGTATGATGGTCTCTGTTTTTGGTGGTTTTTGATTGTTCCTATTGAATGCAGGTGGGTAGTGTGAGGTTCTGTTGAGTGAATGGAGAAATAGAAAGTTTGTGTGTGTGCCCGTGATGGCGAGTGGGAGTTGGAGTAGGGGAGAAGGTCAGTGTTGGACTCGAAAATGAAGAAGAAAAGGGATGATGATAGGGGCTGGCCGTGGGCGTTGACAGAGAATGGAGGAACCAGCTGAAGCAAATTTGGGTTTCTGCTTGTTGGGATGAATGAATAACAAACAATGTGCAGAAACAAATCATGTATACTCAATATAATTGCAAGTTCAATACGAGCAGACGAAGCCAGGCGTTATCAAGTCAAAACGGAAGCAGAAACCCAATTAAGAGTAGATTGTGATCATCTAACATTCATAACTTTTGCGAGAGATGAAGCGAAGGAGAACTTACCTTCTATGTTTGCGTTTTTCTCTCGTAAGTCCTTGTAATCCTTTTTCTTGTGATTCAACTTCACTTCTTTTCTTCAGTCCCCTCAGCATTAGACACAGGGAGGCACTTTTAAAGAAACACTATTTTTTTGCTTCGTAAGTACCCGGGAGAATGGTCATGAGAGTGAACTCCAGTTGATGGTGATATCCAACGAGCGAAAGGAGGAGGATTTTGTTTTTGCAGTTAATGGTGTGGGTTGAGGGAATAGTGGTTTCCTGTGATGTGCGTGATGAGGAAATAGAGAAGAAGGTGAGAGGTGCATGATGGATGTAATGGAGGAGAAAGTGGGTTCATCAGAAGTTCACATATATGCTTCTCTGTGTTGAGGCCTTGGCAATGGTTATTGGAATGCTAGATGGATTTGTTCAACGAATGGCCAGGGGTTTTTTTCAGCTTCTCTGGGAAGACGGAGATATGAAGACAAACTCCGAATCTGTTTTTGTCTGTTCCCCCTTGGTTCTTGATGGTTCTCACATGAATAGTCTGTGAAGGGTGAGTACCAGACTCAGGGAATATTTCTCCCAGGATCATTCTTTTTTTTGATTGACTTTTCTTTTTTTGTCTTTTTCCTTGTGTGAGGACTTCAGCCTCCCGACACTCCACTGCTTCATGCCACCCTATTGCTAGCTTTTCTTCTTATTGCAACTGGCTAAAGCTATTGCTTCTTGCTGCAGCAAAGGTCTGAGCCAAAAATTTTCACCAAAAAATGATAGATGCGCAAAGATTTAAGACCAAAAAAATAAAAATAAAAATAAAAAAGAAAAAAGTTGATAGCATTGAAAACAGAGATGAACGTTAAGTGCCGGTGATCACTTTTTGGTTTTTGTTTATTTTTTCTTAAAAGAGATTAAATAAAATACAATAAAATAAACTAATATTAAATAAAATCAGAATAATAACATAAAATGAAATAAAATAATTATATAGTATAATATGATAAAAAGTAGAATTAAAATAATAAAGTAAAGTGGAACAAAATGAAAAAGAAATAAAATACGTAAAATAAAAAGAATTAAAATAAAATAATATAAAATAAAAATAAATATAATAAGATCAAATAAAATAAAATAATAATAAAAACATTATTATCTTGTTATATAGTCATCCGGACGAAATTGGGTGTTGACAGCTGCCCCTCTTTACTTAGATATTACTAGATAATATGAAAATTTAAAATTTTTATATTATCAAAGTAAAAGATAAGTAAAGATAGAAACACTAATTTCGTCTGGATTTCAAAGGAGGCGAAAAAAAAGAGGATTAGTACAAAGCAAATTCAAGAAAAAGGTGAGATTGTAGAAGAATTCGACTATTTCCTAGCAGAGGACAGAAACGGAAAGAAAAAACTTCAGCGTAGAATTCCAGGTAAACTGGGCTTTGGGGCCAGTGTGGAAACTGGGCTTTGTGGGCCAGTGTAGGAACTGGGCTTTAGGGGCCAGTGTAGAAACTGGGCTTTGTGGGCCAGTGTGGAAACTGGGCTTTGTGGGCTAGTGTGGAAACTGGGCTTTGTGGGCCAGTGTGGAAACTGGGCTTGGGGGCCAGTGTTGAAACTGGGCTTTGGGGCCAGCGTGGAAACTGGGCTTTGGGGCCAGTGTAGAAACTGGGCTTGGGGGCCAGGCGAGCTGGGCTTTGGGGCCAGTGTAGAAACTGGGCTTTGTGGGCCAGTGTAGAAACTGGGCTTTAGGGGCCAGTGTAGAAACTAGGCTTTGTGGGCCAGTGTGGAAACTGGGCTTGGGGGGCCAGTGTAGAAACTGGGCTTTGGGGGGCCAGTGTGGAAACTGGGCTTTGGGGGCCAGTGTTGAAACTGGGCTTGGGGGCCAGGCGAGCTGGGCTTTATGGGCCAGTGTGGAAACTGGGCTTGGGGGCCAGTGTAGAAACTGGGCTTTGGGGGCCAGGCGAGCTGGGCATTATGGGCCAATGTGGAAACTGGGCTTGGGGGCCAGTGTAGAAACTGGGCTTTGGGGCCAGTGTAGAAACTGGGCTTTGGGGGCCAGGCGAGCTGGGCTTTGTGGGCCAATATGGAAACTGGGCTTTGGGGCCAGGCGAGCTGGGCTTTGTGGGCCAGTGTAGAAACTGGGCTTTGGGGGCCAGTGTGGAAACTGGGCTTTGGGGCCAGGCGAACTGGGATTTGTGGGCCAGTGTAGAAACTGGGCTTTAGGGGCCAGTGTAGAAACTGGGCTTTGTGGGCCAGTGTGGAAACTGGGCTTGGGGGTTTAGTGTAGAAACTGGGCTTTGGGGGGCCAGTGTGGAAACTGGGCTTTGGGGGGCCAGTGTAGAAACTGGGCTTTGTGGGCCAGTGTAGAAACTGGGCTTTAAGGGCCAGGCGAGCTGGGCTTTTGGGGGCCAGTGTAGAAACTGGGCTTTGTGGGCCAGTGTGGAAACTGGGCTTTGGGGCCAGTGTAGAAACTAGGCTTTGGGGGGCCAGTGTGGAAACTGGGCTTTGGGGGGCCAGTGTAGAAACTGGGCTTTGTGGGCCAGTGTAGAAACTGGGCTTTAGGGGCCAGGCGAGCTGGGCTTTTGGGGGCCAGTGTAGAAACTGGGCTTTGTGGGCCAGTGTGGAAACTGGGCTTTGGGGCCAGTGTAGAAACTAGGCTTGGGGGCCAGTGTAGAAACTGAGCTTTGTGGGCCAGTGTAGAAACTGGGCTTTGGAATTTTGAAATTCTTGAAACTTGTAATTTGTGAAATGTTTTGTAATTTTGACAGAAATTGATTTTTGAAAAGACCTGAAGGTGTTGAAACCTTTCATTACAAAGTGTTAAAATCTTGATTTGGGATCAGGATGCTAAGACCCTAATATGAGAGAAAAAGTTTGATCGACATGAAATAATATGGCTTGAAAGAGAAAATCTGAATGTTATTCTTTTCGTGTTTTTGAAGAAGGAATCGATAACCGTTCATATGAATGAAGAGGGTTTCGATCAAAAATACTTCCTTTTTGATGGATTGATGGCAACTTATGTTATATGAAAACATTTACTTTGTTTTGTGTTTTTTTTTTCACTTGAGGCAATTGTCTTACTTGCAATCATCAAACTGGTCATTATTTTCAATGCTTTGTAAAAGTGAGGAATGTCATACATTCGAGGTCTAATGTTTGATATGATTACATTTTGACTTTTTCTTTCGTGACATCAATGCATGCATGCTTGAATTTACTGGTAAGTGAAGAATAATGACAAATGTTTAGGATGGTTTGGAGAAGACTAGGACAACCATGTGGGCACATCATTCCCCATATACTCCTCGCTGGAGATGTCAAAGTGAAACGGGATATCCCGAAAGTTGCCCCAGTTTGGTGCTTGGGAAAATGAGCATGGGGTATGGATCTTTGAAAATTCGGGTGGAAAATTCAAGTAAGATCCGCGAAGCTGCCCCAGTCTTGATATTATGGGCTGATGAATTTCAAGACGTGTGGTGAGATCCACCAAGCCGCCCCAGTTTTGCTTTTTTTTTTGGCATGGGGGTTCTGTTTGGAAGAGGTAGTGGGCATGAAAGGATCGGCTAAAAGGATGGCACAAATTGGTTGGATTTTCTTTTGCATGCTTCTAACCAGTTGGTAGGGAGATCCCCCTTCTTGAGACATTAGTTTTTTTCTGTTTGTTTTCTTTTTCGTTTCCATTTTTTTCAACCCCTTTTTTTTTAACACATCGTAAGTCATTTCGCCTTATCGCAAAATTAAGCTTTATGAAAATTTGAGCAAACATTATTCAATCTGTGTGGACTTTATTAGGCTTGTAATGTGGCTAGGGCTAGAAGGCATCGAAAGAAAGGGTTAAAGGCACAAATGAATGCTTGTCGGTTATTTTTTTTGAAACAAGGGTTATCATCTGGCATTGTGTCAACTATTTGACCTTTTGAGCACTTTGTTTTTCTTGAATCTCCATTTTTCATTTTTTTTCATCATCACTTTGTGATTTTTTTTTGTTTTTTTTTTCTTTGTTCACTCTTCTTGATGAAATTTCTTCGCTTAATCATCGAGTGTTCTTCATTTGCATCATGAGTTGACTCCTACCTGATGACAACCCTTGCTTGGGGATAATTTTGAAAAAGAGTTTATTTTTGGCTCAAATGGGGTGACAATGGATATATATTTTTTGCTTTTTAGATAAAGAAAAGATGGCCACACATCATTTCAAATTCTGATTGCTTTATTTTCAAAAGATTAATTCTACGACTAGATGACCTCAACATGAGTTCTTTTTCCCTTTCTTTTCCTTTCTAGACTGCCCTTTCGGGTTTTCAATCTAGTGGGCTCATTCTCTTTTTGAAATTTCTTTTGTTTGTCTCAATGGATTCAGGGATCACCCAACTAGCACAAGCGAGAGTAATTTTGGTCAAGCCAATCTGCCCCAGTGTAAAGGTTTACTTTGTTACTGAGAGCAGTGACAGTGTTTGTTGGGAAAAATCCTTTATTTTGGAAAAGGTAAATGGTGAGAGTTTTCAAGCGAGATGCGCACAAACATCTCGAGAGAAAACGTCAAATTATTATTTTTTATTAGACATTTAACCTCGGAAAAGTCTGACACTGCAACTCTTGTTTTTTATTATCATTTTTTTTATTCATTTTTTGCTATTTTCAAAAAAGAAACAAGAGTTTGACAATTTGCAAGAAAGACAAGTGACTCAAGATTGCCTTCAATTTTTTTGTTTTTTTTTTCCTTTTTTTCCGCAATACCCTTTCAGGACTCGATTTCTAGCACTGCTTGGAGAACCATGTAGTGAATGTTCACATCAAAAGTCATGGATGAAAGTGCGATATCAATGCGCATACCTCCCCGGTAACAAGACACTTCATTTCTTTATGGCATCTGTAGAGACATTCTCAAGCCCTGCCTTAGTGTTGGATTGACTGTCTTCAAACTTTAACCATCTTGAATCAATTAAAGTTTGTCTTTGCGCTTGAACGCCCTACACTTTTTGGTGTATTCTTTGAATGATTCACTCTTCTTCTTTACCATGCTCCACAGTTGTAATCCATCAGGTGCCACATCTATGTTATATTTGTACTACTTTAAGAAAGCAGTCACTAGATCCTTCCAGGACAAGTTGCATGAAGGTTTAAGATGAACGCACCAATTAGTGTCATGCTAGTCCAGTTCTCGGAACAAATTTCCATCATATGTATGCACAATCATTTTTCTTTCCGTTCATCATGAGATGACTCTTGAACAAGTGGTCCCTCCGGGTGATTTAAACTTTGCGAGGTATCACCATATCATCTAGGACTAAGCATAACCCTGCAACATTTGCAAACTTAGAGCTTCCTCCACCCTATATGGCTATCATTATTTTTCAGCACTTCAAATTTGTGCCTGACAACCTCAACAGACATGGGGAGAAGATTTCAACTCGGGCAGCTCTGTCCTCATCGTGTTCACAATACTTGGCTTAATCATTTCCCTAAGGACCATGAAAGTGGTTGCCCCAAGCTCGTTTCCTCTTTTAGCTGCATTCTCTTCGGCCTTTTGAGTGTTAACATGCCCCGAGTCTACCCCTCAAGGTGGAGTGTCATTTGAGGAAAGACCAATAAGGAGGGAAAGTTTGTGCCTCTGGAACTCTCTATTGTAGTCGTGGTACGCACGAATCTCCAGGGTTTTGTAAGGCATTCAGGGCCTCTAGGATTTGGCTCATTTGTCTCTTCAGTTGTTGGATATCGAATTTCATCCCTTCTTGAACTTCTCTTTGGTTCTCCAAGATTTGTTAACTGGTTTGATTCCTTTAGGGTATCTTGGATGTTTAGCTGTATTTTAGTTTTTCTTGTTTTTTTTGTTTTTTTTTTTGCAAAACAAATAAAAAGAAAAAACAAAAGACAACGTAGTTCAAATTCTCTAGTCAGAAATTATAAAGCTGTGAAAATATTGCCCCGGTATAATTTGGAAATTAACACGAAACAGAGTCAATAAGGTAGTTCATCATTCAGAAGTTCCCAAAACGTGAGACGTAGGAAGTCTTGGTCAACCATCTCAGGCTTTAGCAATCACATTCTTCATTTCTCTTATCAGTTTCTTGGAGTAATTGAGGAAAGTTTCAATCCCCTTAGGCGGGTTAAAGATTAACACTACAGACTCAAGATCAGTTAATAACTTCGGAACACCTTCAATGGCTTCATTGGCAAGGGAAGCTAGTTGTGAGAGACTTATCATCCAATTCGCCCTTGTTCAACAATATGCCCCTTCATCTGAATTACCAATTCTTGATGTCTCTTTTTTTCCTAGCTCTATGACATTTCTTCTCCAGTTTTGTCACTGTTGCTTTTATCCACTACTCGTCATTTTGAAATTGTTTTTCACAATTTGGGTCAGGGGAGATTAACTTGAATGGCAACTGGGTTGTCTTAACTCTTTCCACGATCCACTGGCTGAGGGAATCTTTCATTAACAGTCCATGATCTTGGGCCTCTCTCGAAGCGAAGAACATTGCCCCAAGCGTCCCTAACTTGATGAAGCTTTTCAGCAAAGATTCATTCCTCATAAGATCTACAATGTGGCAAGAGATGCAGGCGTTGGCAATCCTCTCACAGGGTACCCAAAAGTTTTTTTTTTTGCTTAATTACCTACTTAGTCCCCATGTTCGGAGGTAATTTGCTGTTTAGTACCCGGTTTTAAAAATGTAGGCATTTGATACCTATGTTTTGAAATTTGTATCAATTGAATCCTACCCACTTAACGCCGTTATAAATCTAACGTTTTTCTGACTGTGTATGTGATTTGTGGACGAGCGTTTGTGGACGAGCGACGAGGACGCTCGTCCAGCGAAGAGGACGCTCGTCCAGCGAGGCAGAAGAGGACGCTCGTCCAGCGAAGCGAACGCCCAGTCAGGCAGAAGAGGACGCTCGTCCAGCGAAGCGAACGCCCAGTCAGGCAGAAGAGGACGCTCGTCCAACGAAGCGAACGCTCGTCCATAACCGCTCGTCCACAAATCACATACACAGTCAGAAAAAACGTTAGATTTATAACGGCGTTAAGTGGGTAGGATTCAATTGATACAAATTTCAAAACATAGGTATCAAATGCCTACATTTTTAAAACCGGGTACTAAACAGCAAATTACCTCCGAACATGGGGACTAAGTAGGTAATTAAGCCTTTTTTTTTTTTTTTGCTAACACATGGATGTAATCAATACACAACACCGGATATCCGTGAGGGAGACATCAAGATAATTTCTGCAATGGTGTATGATACCCAATCTTTGCTGCCAAGAAAACATGCCTTTTAAACTTTTCCTCCTCTAAGCCTACAAAGAGCTGTGTTCATTCATTTGCCTATTTCCCTTCTGGTTTACATCGCAGTAGCTCCTCCATAGGACACGTGGCATTCAAGGCTCCCTTACTCATCCGAGAGATGAACCATGCACGCACCACCGGTAAGCAACACAACATTTCCTGTCCTTTAGCTCATATCAACGATGAAGGGTCTCATAAACTTCAACTAGGATAGCAGTGATTGGATTCTCATAACGCTCTTTATATCCCACAAATGCATTCATGGCGGCGTAGTCGATGAAATTCTTGACGTTGGGAAAAAGCATGACACCATAGAGGACAAGAGCTAATACATCCATAAATGTTTTCCACTTTTCCTCTTCAGCCAAATGATGCAAGTACTGCTCCAGGTACCCCTGAGGAAGGCCCCTCACTTTACCCTTGATTGTGACCTCACTTTCCAACTGCATAGGGTGAACTTTCATTATCCTCGCTATCTGTAAGATAGGGATATACTGCCCAAGGTAGTTGTAGGGAATTTTTCCTTCAAGAGGTATACTTAAGATTTGCTCGAATTCTTCTACCATAGGCACCAATTGGAAATCCCGGAAGGTGACACATCTCAGTGGTGGTCCATAGTACTGGGCTAAAATAGTAATGGCCGATGTTTGAACTTCCACCTCCAACAGGCTCAACAAATTCTCATACTCCTTCCTGAATGCACCCTTTTGGGTTGTCTTCATTTCCTTCAGCAGTTCTCTCGGGCCATCCATATTACCCTCTTTTACTTCAATGGCTATCCTTTCCTTTAAAATGTCTGAACTTGAACCCCGCTTGACTTCAGATCTCATGTTAATTTCCATTTTATCTCAAAGGCTTAATCACAAATTTATAATTTTCTGACTAGAACCAGTGACAAGACCATAAAAATGCATGAGAAAAAGAAAGAAAGAAAAGGAAAAGGTGTATAAAAAAAAGGTATAAAGATATGTACAAGGTACTTGATTTCATTAAGAAACGATGAGGATTATAAGGCTGCACACATCTCCCTTTGTGCCCTAGATAAGGTTCAACGCTTAAGATTCAAGGTTAAGTATATGCAATCTCACAAGGATAGTTCCCTGAACCTAGAGATCAACGGTCACTAGAGCTATGGCCCCCTTCATAGTATCTCCACAACAGTCGAGTAATCAACTAGATGCGGAGACACAAGTGAAGAGAACAGACTCTAGCTGGAGTTCTCACGATAGCCAAACAGGAAGTATGTCCCAAATGGCACCGCTACACAACCCCTCTAATTCTAAGTTACACTCGAACCCGGGTATAGGGCTCCACTCATGATATGCATAGTGTCTGTGTGTGAAGGGAGAAAACAATGCATACCCAAACCCTCACCTGCAAAATAACCAGAAAAGTTCCCAGGCAGATATAAACATGTTTTCTACCCTAGGTTTCAATATAGAAAAATCAAAACAATTCACATGCAATTATTTCAAATATCAAACATAGATAAAAAAAAAGAAAGGAAGAAAAACATAAAGCAAAACCACATCGAATTCGCGCATCTAATTAAATGGCTTGACTCTCTAACGTCCCCAGTGGAGTCGCCATCTGTCGCAACCGGAATCGCGACGGGACGACGATCCAAAAAAATGAACGGGGTTTTGAAAAAGAGATTTGGAGTCGCCACCATAGTTTATTCTGGAAAACTATGGAAAAACCATAAAATGATAAGGCATGATCTGCGAAAATGAGATTCTTGGTTCGGGAGTCGGTTACGCGTAGGGAAGGTATTAGCACCCTACAACGCCTGCCCTAAGGCAGTACCTTTAACTAAATACGCGAATATGATGTGGTTTTCAAAATGTTTAACTATCCCCTAAAATAAAACTCTAAATAAACAAAATATATTTTTTAGTTTTTTGGGCCCGACAAGGATTGACCTTGCTCCTACGTATTCTCATTCAGAATGAGAAATCAGGGTTACGTAGTTCTTTTGGAGATTGGAAAGCTTGTTTGAGAAATTGTTTAGAAAATTTGTTTGGAAAATGATTACGGATAAATTTGGATTTTTGGGAAAGTGAACCTGACAAGGTCTAGCCTTGCTCCTACGTATCTCCACTTTTGATGGAGAATCAAGGATCACGTAGTTCTGGTTGAAAGACTGTTTGTTTGCTTGAAAGTGTTGATGTTTTTAGTTTTTTCGAAGATTTTTATATTTTTTTTGATATTTTTATAAAAGACAGAGAGAGGTTTTTAGCACGAGGACGATGCGAGCGATCACACACGTGCTTAACCTTTAAAACATATTTTTGGTATTTTTTATTTAAGAAAGGGAAAAGGTTTTTAGCACAAGGACGATGCGAGCGATCACACATGTGCTTGACCTTTAAAATATATTTTTGTATTTTTATAAAAGAAAGAGAAAAGGTTTCTAACACAAGGACGATGCGAGCGATCACACATGTGCTTGACCTTAAAAATATATTTTTGTATTTTTTATAAAAGAAAGAGAAAAGGTTTTTAGCACAAGGACGATGCGAGCGATCACACATGTGCTTAACCTTTAAAATATATTTTTTGTTAATTTAAAATATTTATAATTTTAATATTTTTTTTTTGTAATTTTTATGAAAAACGAAACAAACAAGTCTAATAGATATAAATAAAACAAAGGGTGTGAACTATCATACAAGGGGTTGCACATAATAAATTCCTAACAGTCAAACAAATAATAAAGGCATAAAATAAAATAAAAGCAGAACAAAAATAAAAGAAATAAAATAAAAGCAAGAGAACATCCCATAAGAATGGGGGTGCAGAGATAAAATACCGGAGGTGTGGAATGAAATTGAGGCTCTTTAGTTTGGGTCAAAATCTTTTTTTTTTCAACTTTGTATCTGCCAAGGTGTAAAGATGAATATAGGGGGTGCCTCCTGAAATGTGTGTCCGGGTCCAATTCCTTTTTATTTTTGTTTGTAAAAATAGAGTGGGCTTAAGCCCGAACGAAATGGGGGCGTGAATGGGAAATGGGATTGCAAACGGGAGATGGGTGCGTGCGAAGGGAAGATAGTGTTTTTCTCACTTTTGTTTCAAAAAAATGGATCTGACCCGAGAACCTAGGCCCAAGGGTTTGGGCTCTTTCCCTCACTCAGGATCATTAGGGGTCTCCCACTCTTTACTCCATTCAAACAGGCAGCTCAGAATCCAAACAGAGACCTAGAGTCTCTCTTCCAAACGAGGCAGCTAAAAGTGGACCTCCGCCTGTTCACGCACACGCGCCATTGCCTCCACCAAACGGGCCGTCGCCACCCGCAAAGCCAGGACGCCACCAGTGCGCCGGTCGCCGCCACAGACCCCACCGTTTGCCGCGCCAAGCTCCTTCGCCCACCGTCGAGACCCTCGCCTTTCACCCTGCAACGTCACCGCCACTGCCTCCACTGAGGTCGGCCGCTGCGAGCCATGGCGTCCTCGGTGACTCCAAGCATCACCAGAGCTACATCCGACTACTTCTTCTCTTCCTTTCTGCTCTCTCTGACACCGTCAACCCGTCGCCAGCTCAGCCGTGCCACTGCGTGTCACCGAATCAGCCACCGCGAGTCGCGCCAAGCTCTCCCCTCTCCTCCGACGTGACTGAAGCGTTACCGGAAACAACCAAACTCACAGTGCTTCCACTGTTCCTGTTTTTTTTTACTGTTGAATTATTTGTGATTCTGTTGGATGAAGGTTGCAATTAGGTGAAGATGGAATCAAGGTTCGCCTATGGTTTGAAGAATACGTTGGCAAAAATGGAGGATGAATCGTGATGGCTAGTGCGAGTATGATGGTCTCTGTTTTTGGTGGTTTTTGATTGTTCCTATTGAATGCAGGTGGGTAGTGTGAGGTTCTGTTGAGTGAATGGAGAAATAGAAAGTTTGTGTGTGTGCCCGTGATGGCGAGTGGGAGTTGGAGTAGGGGAGAAGGTCAGTGTTGGACTCGAAAATGAAGAAGAAAAGGGATGATGATAGGGGCTGGCCGTGGGCGTTGACAGAGAATGGAGGAACCAGCTGAAGCAAATTTGGGTTTCTGCTTGTTGGGATGAATGAATAACAAACAATGTGCAGAAACAAATCATGTATACTCAATATAATTGCAAGTTCAATACGAGCAGACGAAGCCAGGCGTTATCAAGTCAAAACGGAAGCAGAAACCCAATTAAGAGTAGATTGTGATCATCTAACATTCATAACTTTTGCGAGAGATGAAGCGAAGGAGAACTTACCTTCTATGTTTGCGTTTTTCTCTCGTAAGTCCTTGTAATCCTTTTTCTTGTGATTCAACTTCACTTCTTTTCTTCAGTCCCCTCAGCATTAGACACAGGGAGGCACTTTTAAAGAAACACTATTTTTTTGCTTCGTAAGTACCCGGGAGAATGGTCATGAGAGTGAACTCCAGTTGATGGTGATATCCAACGAGCGAAAGGAGGAGGATTTTGTTTTTGCAGTTAATGGTGTGGGTTGAGGGAATAGTGGTTTCCTGTGATGTGCGTGATGAGGAAATAGAGAAGAAGGTGAGAGGTGCATGATGGATGTAATGGAGGAGAAAGTGGGTTCATCAGAAGTTCACATATATGCTTCTCTGTGTTGAGGCCTTGGCAATGGTTATTGG
Organism: Vigna umbellata; assembly: GCF_029865625.1. Classification (NCBI taxonomy): domain Eukaryota; kingdom Viridiplantae; phylum Streptophyta; class Magnoliopsida; order Fabales; family Fabaceae; genus Vigna; species Vigna umbellata. The sequence continues at coordinate 9,288,845 of NC_142172.1, read as the reverse complement.
AATGCTAGATGGATTTGTTCAACGAATGGCCAGGGGTTTTTTTCAGCTTCTCTGGGAAGACGGAGATATGAAGACAAACTCCGAATCTGTTTTTGTCTGTTCCCCCTTGGTTCTTGATGGTTCTCACATGAATAGTCTGTGAAGGGTGAGTACCAGACTCAGGGAATATTTCTCCCAGGATCATTCTTTTTTTTGATTGACTTTTCTTTTTTTGTCTTTTTCCTTGTGTGAGGACTTCAGCCTCCCGACACTCCACTGCTTCATGCCACCCTATTGCTAGCTTTTCTTCTTATTGCAACTGGCTAAAGCTATTGCTTCTTGCTGCAGCAAAGGTCTGAGCCAAAAATTTTCACCAAAAAATGATAGATGCGCAAAGATTTAAGACCAAAAAAATAAAAATAAAAATAAAAAAGAAAAAAGTTGATAGCATTGAAAACAGAGATGAACGTTAAGTGCCGGTGATCACTTTTTGGTTTTTGTTTATTTTTTCTTAAAAGAGATTAAATAAAATACAATAAAATAAACTAATATTAAATAAAATCAGAATAATAACATAAAATGAAATAAAATAATTATATAGTATAATATGATAAAAAGTAGAATTAAAATAATAAAGTAAAGTGGAACAAAATGAAAAAGAAATAAAATACGTAAAATAAAAAGAATTAAAATAAAATAATATAAAATAAAAATAAATATAATAAGATCAAATAAAATAAAATAATAATAAAAACATTATTATCTTGTTATATAGTCATCCGGACGAAATTGGGTGTTGACAGCTGCCCCTCTTTACTTAGATATTACTAGATAATATGAAAATTTAAAATTTTTATATTATCAAAGTAAAAGATAAGTAAAGATAGAAACACTAATTTCGTCTGGATTTCAAAGGAGGCGAAAAAAAAGAGGATTAGTACAAAGCAAATTCAAGAAAAAGGTGAGATTGTAGAAGAATTCGACTATTTCCTAGCAGAGGACAGAAACGGAAAGAAAAAACTTCAGCGTAGAATTCCAGGTAAACTGGGCTTTGGGGCCAGTGTGGAAACTGGGCTTTGTGGGCCAGTGTAGGAACTGGGCTTTAGGGGCCAGTGTAGAAACTGGGCTTTGTGGGCCAGTGTGGAAACTGGGCTTTGTGGGCTAGTGTGGAAACTGGGCTTTGTGGGCCAGTGTGGAAACTGGGCTTGGGGGCCAGTGTTGAAACTGGGCTTTGGGGCCAGCGTGGAAACTGGGCTTTGGGGCCAGTGTAGAAACTGGGCTTGGGGGCCAGGCGAGCTGGGCTTTGGGGCCAGTGTAGAAACTGGGCTTTGTGGGCCAGTGTAGAAACTGGGCTTTAGGGGCCAGTGTAGAAACTAGGCTTTGTGGGCCAGTATGGAAACTGGGCTTGGGGGGCCAGTGTAGAAACTGGGCTTTGGGGGGCCAGTGTGGAAACTGGGCTTTGGGGGCCAGTGTTGAAACTGGGCTTGGGGGCCAGTGTAGAAACTGGGCTTTGGGGGCCAGGCGAGCTGGGCATTATGGGCCAATGTGGAAACTGGGCTTGGGGGCCAGTGTAGAAACTGGGCTTTGGGGCCAGTGTAGAAACTGGGCTTTGGGGGCCAGGCGAGCTGGGCTTTGTGGGCCAATATGGAAACTGGGCTTTGGGGCCAGGCGAGCTGGGCTTTGTGGGCCAGTGTAGAAACTGGGCTTTGGGGGCCAGTGTGGAAACTGGGCTTTGGGGCCAGGCGAACTGGGCTTTGTGGGCCAGTGTAGAAACTGGGCTTTAGGGGCCAGTGTAGAAACTGGGCTTTGTGGGCCAGTGTGGAAACTGGGCTTGGGGGTTTAGTGTAGAAACTGGGCTTTGGGGGGCCAGTGTGGAAACTGGGCTTTGGGGGGCCAGTGTAGAAACTGGGCTTTGTGGGCCAGTGTAGAAACTGGGCTTTAAGGGCCAGGCGAGCTGGGCTTTTGGGGGCCAGTGTAGAAACTGGGCTTTGTGGGCCAGTGTGGAAACTGGGCTTTGGGGCCAGTGTAGAAACTAGGCTTTGGGGGGCCAGTGTGGAAACTGGGCTTTGGGGGGCCAGTGTAGAAACTAGGCTTTGTGGGCCAGTGTAGAAACTGGGCTTTAGGGGCCAGGCGAGCTGGGCTTTTGGGGGCCAGTGTAGAAACTGGGCTTTGTGGGCCAGTGTGGAAACTGGGCTTTGGGGCCAGTGTAGAAACTAGGCTTGGGGGCCAGTGTAGAAACTGAGCTTTGTGGGCCAGTGTAGAAACTGGGCTTTGGAATTTTGAAATTCTTGAAACTTGTAATTTGTGAAATGTTTTGTAATTTTGACAGAAATTGATTTTTGAAAAGACCTGAAGGTGTTGAAACCTTTCATTACAAAGTGTTAAAATCTTGATTTGGGATCATGATGCTAAGACCCTAATATGAGAGAAAAAGTTTGATCGACATGAAATAATATGGCTTGAAAGAGAAAATCTGAATGTTATTCTTTTCGTGTTTTTGAAGAAGGAATCGATAACCGTTCATATGAATGAAGAGGGTTTCGATCAAAAATACTTCCTTTTTGATGGATTGATGGCAACTTATGTTATATGAAAACATTTACTTTGTTTTGTGTTTTTTTTTTCACTTGAGGCAATTGTCTTACTTGCAATCATCAAACTGGTCATTATTTTCAATGCTTTGTAAAAGTGAGGAATGTCATACATTCGAGGTCTAATGTTTGATATGATTACATTTTGACTTTTTCTTTCGTGACATCAATGCATGCATGCTTGAATTTACTGGTAAGTGAAGAATAATGACAAATGTTTAGGATGGTTTGGAGAAGACTAGGACAACCATGTGGGCACATCATTCCCCATATACTCCTCGCTGGAGATGTCAAAGTGAAACGGGATATCCCGAAAGTTGCCCCAGTTTGGTGCTTGGGAAAATGAGCATGGGGTATGGATCTTTGAAAATTCGGGTGGAAAATTCAAGTAAGATCCGCGAAGCTGCCCCAGTCTTGATATTATGGGCTGATGAATTTCAAGACGTGTGGTGAGATCCACCAAGCCGCCCCAGTTTTGCTTTTTTTTTTTGGCATGGGGGTTCTGTTTGGAAGAGGTAGTGGGCATGAAAGGATCGGCTAAAAGGATGGCACAAATTGGTTGGATTTTCTTTTGCATGCTTCTGACCAGTTGGTAGGGAGATCCCCCCTTCTTGAGACATTAGTTTTTTTCTGTTTGTTTTCTTTTTCGTTTCCATTCATTTTTTCAACCCCTTTTTTTTTAACACATCGTAAGTCATTTCGCCTTATCGCAAAATTAAGCTTTATGAAAATTTGAGCAAACATTATTCAATCTGTGTGGACTTTATTAGGCTTGTAATGTGGCTAGGGCTAGAAGGCATCGAAAGAAAGGGTTAAAGGCACAAATGAATGCTTGTCGGTTATTTTTTTTGAAACAAGGGTTATCATCTGGCATTGTGTCAACTATTTGACCTTTTGAGCACTTTGTTTTTCTTGAATCTCCATTTTTCATTTTTTTTCATCATCACTTTTTGATTTTTTTTTGTTTTTTTTTTCTTTGTTCACTCTTCTTGATGAAATTTCTTCGCTTAATCATCGAGTGTTCTTCATTTGCATCATGAGTTGACTCCTACCTGATGACAACCCTTGCTTGGGGATTGATGGAATCCTCCTTGACGTAGTCCTTCTTTTGTATTTTTTTATTTTTCCTAGCTTAGCTCTTAAGGAGCATGGGTTACTATAAATACCCAACTCCTCTCTTGTATTAGCACTTTTGAGATTAATGAGAATTAGAATTTCTGAAATAGAAACTATTCTCTCTTGAAAGTCAGGCTAGAGAGTCCAAAGACTCCCTCTAGCCACCTTCCAAGCACACTCTCTCACTTCCATTTTTCCATTTTCACGGTGCTTTCTCTCTCATCCCACACTATCTCTCCTTTACTGCCACCTTGTATGCGCGTCAGCTCTCCATTCTCTCCTTCGCATTTCATTCTCGCGTCTTATTCCACCACAAAACAGATCTTCATTTCTTCACATCTCAGAATCCACATCTTTCCCTCTCACGTTGCACATCACAGAGCATCTCACTATCTCTCGAGAGTTCTCATCATCGAGAACCATTGCTTCCATCACAGTAAGCCTCTATTCCATTTCTCTCTTCACAGATTCCACATCCTTTTCACCATTTCTTCATTTTCTTTGAGTTTTGACCGATTAAACACCTCTCCAACCTTCGTTCTTTCCTTTTTCACCGTTTCAAACACCATTTCCACCGATTAATCGGTCAGTTTAGTGATTCCTCACCGTTCTAGGGTTTCCTTCGTGTTTATAAGGATTTCCACCGATTAAACCTTAGATCTTAGGGTTTTCTTGAGTCTGTTATTAGTTTAACAGTTTTCCTTCGAGTCAGCTCTCGATTTAGAGCTTCGTTTCCATTCCGCTGCGTATTCACTCGTCGGAGAGAGCTTCGAGGAGGTTCAGTTCGTGTTCGCGCATCTTCAATCGATCTCTCCTCGGCGTTCGTCCATCAAGTGGTATTCAGAGCAAGGTCGAACACGCTTCGAACGTAAGTATCTCGGTTCGTCTCTGTTCTGAGTTTTCTTCCATTTTTGAGTTGTTTCAATTTCTTCTGTTCTTGCGTTTGATTCGCGTCTCTGTCTTTGTTTCTAGTTATGTCTTGATTCTGTTTTGATTCTGAGCTTGTTCTTCAATTTTTCGCATTGTTCATTATCTTCATTGAATGTCTTGTGTTGATTTCGCGTTTGTTCAATTTTTGCGTTTAGGTTTTCAAGTTGATATGTTCACTGTTATGAGTTTCGTGTTTTGATTCTCTTCATATCTGTTTAGGTTTCCAAGTTGCGTGTCCTGTGCTTGAGTCATTATTTTTGAGTCTTATTATCATTTTAATTCGGTGCAAGTTTTTTGTTTGAGTCTTTTATGTTTTGAAATCTATTTCTGTTTCTGTTAAAGTCATGTTCAGTTGCTTCTTTTGTGTTTAATTCTTTGTTGAATTTGCTGTTTGAATTTTGTTTTTTATCTGAGATGCTGAATTAATTGTTCAGTTGATGCACACCATATGAGCTATGATACATCATTGTGAGCTTGGGTGCATGCAAAAGTGACATTAATCTCAGACTGGCTGATTGAAGTATAATCTGTTTTGAATTTAGCATTGAGATGCATCTGATTGATTGAGCCAGTACCATGTGCATACTATATAAGCAATGAATTGCTTTGGCAAAGCTTGGTTGCACTGAGAAAACTCCAGTAGAGTCTCATTTGCAGTTGACCGATCTGCATTGCTTTGCTTGAGTCTAGTTATTTTTGTTTCAAATCTGGTTTAGCACATAGATCATTGCTAAATATCTCTCACTGTTGATTTAGTGTCTTGTTCAAGTTTGAGTTGCTGTTTCTGGTTCAATTTAAGTGTTCAAAGGTCATTTGATTCATTAAGTCAAAATTTGAGTGGAAGAGTTGCTTAATTTGAGTATTTTGGGGCTGACTAAATCAAATTTTGATATAGTGTGTTTCTGCATCTATTTGCTTTATAAACAAGTTTGTTTTGGTTGTTTGAAACTGATGATGCAAAGAAAACATGAGTTAATAGCTGCCCTAAGACTTTTAACTCTTTAAACCACCAAATTTTTGGCATTTTTCATTCACAAGTTGCTGGTTGTTTGCCTTTTCTGAAATTTGTGGAACTGGTGCATTTGAAATTGAGTTGTCATTGCAGCAAAAAGCTTGGTCATTCTGTTTACATGTAAAACAATTCAAAAGAAACATTTATATAGTTCTAAAAAGCTGACAGACCAGTGCAATTGACTTTTATGAAAGCTGATGCATTAGAAAAGCCTTTTCTCTTAGGCATTTTATGGAACAGTTTCAACCAATTCTGAACTAAATTTGAATTTGGTGCAAATGCAACTTGTGTGGTTTTTTTTATTTGCTTTTAAAATCTTTTCTAGAGCTATTATTAGGTTCAGTTTGAGTGCTCACTTTCTTCAAAGCTTTGTTTCTTGCTTGTCTTGGTTGATAACTCTGGTTTTGTCTATCACATGTGCAATCTATTCTGCCGTTCTTAATTTGAGCTTTAATTGCTTTATTCATCTGATCTAGAGTTTTCTTAAGCAATAGACCTGCTATGCTGTCATTGTTTTGTGGCTGTCCTGTTCTGTTCTGGTTTCTGATTTTTGCCTTAGCCTAGCCATTCTTGTTTGAGAAGCTGTGATACTTTGGTTTCTGGAATTTGAAAGAGGGTTTGTGTGCTTGGTAGCATTTTAGGTGGTGGTGGTCTGGAATACTCTCCAGCTGTGTACTGCCAAGGGAGAATTTCCTTCCAAACCTTTCCATTTTGAGTGCTTTAAGCTTTAAGAGAGACTGATTTTTGTGAGCTTTGTGTGGCTGCATTTGAAAGCCAAATATTCTTGTTGAGTGTGTTGTAGTTTCAAGTGATGAAATGAGTCCAGTTTTTGAATCTGAATTGTGCTAACCAACTAGATTGCATAGTTTTTGTCTTCATTTCCATTTACAAGTGGTGCTGGATCAAGAGTGATTTACAAACGCCTGCTGCAGTGAAGCCGTTGAGCATACCAGAACCTTCATTGAGATTTTACGGCTTCAACAGATTTTAGCTTAAATAAACAGAGGCAGAAACACTTCACATGGAAGTGTTGAACTAAAGGGAGTATTTTACCTTAAAATTGTTTCTGTTTTTTTTTTTGGTTTAAATAGCCCTGTTATAGTTGCCATTGTTTAACAATTCTTGAAGTGTGGAATCTGGTATGACATTTGTTGCAGACTAGGATTAGCCAATGTAAATTCTGAATGGGTTTCTAAGAATTGCTGCATTGTAATTGAAATGAGCAGGTTTTAATTAACTTGGATGGTTTATTAAATCAATATGGTTTCAGTATAGAATTATATCCATTTGAATTTGGTTTAAATGTCCATTTTTCCTGCATATGTGTTGGCTGTTGTAGAGAGAGTTTTTGTGTGTGCAGAGCTGATGTGAGTAAATCATTAGTTGAGAAAATTTTTCGTTGAGCAGGAGTTGTTTGCTTGAACTATTCTGTCATATTCAATTGTGAATCCACTTGTTTTCCTTTGCCACTACATTGTATCAGTTGTAAGAAGTGGTTTCTGCACTTCAATTTAAGTTCTGATTGAACTGCCTTTCATATGTGCTTGTCTAATCTGGTTTGTGGTATGATCAGAACATGCAGTATAGCCTTGAAACCATAGTATCTCGTGAATGGTAATAGGCTAGAAGCAGCCACCCGCACTAAAGAGAGTTTTAGATTAATCGTTGATTTGTTTCAAACTGTCTGTGTGTCATGTAATTGTTAAGAATTGGTGTGGTTGTTGATTTTTTGTGAATCCTTCGTGCAGCAGATTTCAAGTTGAGAGCAAAAGGAATTTGCATCAACTGTACCGAGAGAAAGGGAAGTTTACTACCCTATATCTTTGTCTGCCATTTGTTTTAATTAAGTGAATCCTCACATCAGTTTGTGCATATGTGTTTGTAGAACTTGATCAATAGAAACCAAGAAGATTTGATAGCAGCAGTACTAAGTTGAGCACGTGGATCTTCATTTGAACAAGGTGTTTGGGTCAGATCGTGGCAGCAGCAACATCTCTAATTGGACAGGACTGAGATTGACACGAAGCAAAGGGGATCACGTGAATGTGGGCACCAAGAGCACCGTAGCATAGGATTTCAATTTTTGTTTGTATTTGTACTGGGTTTGTGTTTGCCCACTGTTAGCTTTAGTTTTTGTTTTGTAAAAGGGCCTTTTATAAAGTCCAAGTGTTTAGGAAGAGTCCTTGGTGCTCTTTCAAACTCTTGGCAACTTTATTTGCTTTTATTTTTAGCATAGCTAGACAGGTGAATGTGTCTTGTTAGCCAAAGCTACAAGCCTCACCATAGGAGTAGACTTTAATATTGAATGTGTGATTTGATTCGTGTTTCTCGTAGGGGTCATTAGAGTCCGCTGGATTCTTAAGTGTCGTGTTTGTTTGATTTTGTGTTTCACGTTTAGGGGTGATTTAGGCTAAAAGGGATTAAACTCTAAGCCTTATCACATTAGAGTCCGAGTGTCTAGTCTTTTGATTGTGCTTAATTGTTTGTGATTGTTTGAGTTGTGTACTTTGTTTCTAAAGGTGATTTTAGTTTAAGGGGTAATTAGTTAGTAGCCTAAGACATTTCTGGCAAGGCAAGACTTGGTACTTAAGCAGCTCTTTAGCTCACCTCTCTTACCTGGGACTTGTCTAAGTGAAAGTTTTGAACCCTTTAGATTAAGAAAACTTTTAAAAACAAAGATGTCTTATGGTTCATATAGGTCTTCTAGGTTAGATAAAGTTGATGAAATGTTTAAACAAGCTAGGAATCTTCCATTCTTTGGTAAAGACATAGGTGCATTAACATATCTAGCTTGGGAAAAAGAAATTGATAAAATAGATCCTTGGTTTTGTGAAGAGAGTGAATATTATGTTCTTAGTATATATCTCTCTAAGTTAGAAGAGCATGCAAGTGAGTGGTGGGATGAAAGACAATATCATGTTAGGAAAGGTAGAAAGTCCTCAATACGTGATTGGCATGATTTAAAAGCTTGCATGAGAAGAAAGTTTTTGCCTTCAAGCATTAAAAGAAACCTAGAACTAATTAGGGATTGCATTGATGATGGAAAATTATTTCTTGAGAGTTTAAATGATCATGGGTTTCTTCGTAGAGAATTAGAATTTGGGGCAAGACTTAAGGAGATCAAGGATAAGAAAAGAGAAAGAGAGATTGAGAGAAAAGAAAAGGAAGAAAGGAAAGAAGAAGAGAAGAGAGAGAGAGAACAAATAGAGAAAAGAGAAGAGAGAAGAAGAGAGGAATTAAGAAGAGAAGAAGAGAGAAAAGAAGAAAAGAGAGAAAGGCAAGAAAGAGAGAAGAAAGAAAAGGAGAAATTGTTACTGATGACAAATCCTATTCTTTCAAAGACTATGGAACCTAAAAGGGAAGGTTTCCAAATCTTAACTTCTTTTCCAATAATTGATTACTTTTCAATTTTTGACTTCTCTTTCAAACCAACGGTCATGAAAGCCAAACCAATTGTCATGAAAACATTTTCAAAATATGACAATTCAAATCTTGAGTTATTCTTATCTTTAAGAAAACAATTAACTCAAGATAAAATTGAATTTGGACTTCTAAAATTTTTAAAAATTACTAATCAAAGTATTAGAAGTTCTTATTCTCTTGTTTTTAAAGAAAAATTCTTTCTTGGATTGATATTAACCGAAGATATATTTGATGTGTATTGCAGATTCGTGTTTGATCCAGGAGGAAGAAAAGTAGATCTAAAAGAATAAGGTCACTCCAAGATGGCCATGCTCCCAAAGATTGTGTGGAGCTTCTTCATAAGGCGATTGTCAGATTTGAGGACAAATCTTTTCTTAAGAGGGAGGGCATGATGGAATCCTCCTTGACGTAGTCCTTCTTTTGTATTTTTTTATTTTTCCTAGCTTAGCTCTTAAGGAGCATGGGTTACTATAAATACCCAACTCCTCTCTTGTATTAGCACTTTTGAGATTAATGAGAATTAGAATTTCTGAAATAGAAACTATTCTCTCTTGAAAGTCAGGCTAGAGAGTCCAAAGACTCCCTCTAGCCACCTTCCAAGCACACTCTCTCACTTCCATTTTTCCATTTTCACGGTGTTTTCTCTCTCATCCCACACTATCTCTCCTTTACTGCCACCTTGTATGCGCGTCAGCTCTCCATTCTCTCCTTCGCATTTCATTCTCGCGTCTTATTCCACCACAAAACAGATCTTCATTTCTTCACATCTCAGAATCCACATCTTTCCCTCTCACGTTGCACATCACAGAGCATCTCACTATCTCTCGAGAGTTCTCATCATCGAGAACCATTGCTTCCATCACAGTAAGCCTCTATTCCATTTCTCTCTTCACAGATTCCACATCCTTTTCACCATTTCTTCATTTTCTTTGAGTTTTGACCGATTAAACACCTCTCCAACCTTCGTTCTTTCCTTTTTCACCGTTTCAAACACCATTTCCACCGATTAATCGGTCAGTTTAGTGATTCCTCACCGTTCTAGGGTTTCCTTCGTGTTTATAAGGATTTCCACCGATTAAACCTTAGATCTTAGGGTTTTCTTGAGTCTGTTATTAGTTTAACAGTTTTCCTTCGAGTCAGCTCTCGATTTAGAGCTTCGTTTCCATTCCGCTGCGTATTCACTCGTCGGAGAGAGCTTCGAGGAGGTTCAGTTCGTGTTCGCGCATCTTCAATCGATCTCTCCTCGGCGTTCGTCCATAGGGATAATTTTGAAAAAGAGTTTATTTTTGGCTCAAATGGGGTGACAATGGATATATATTTTTTGCTTTTTAGATAAAGAAAAGATGGCCACACATCATTTCAAATTCTGATTGCTTTATTTTCAAAAGATTAATTCTACGACTAGATGACCTCAACATGAGTTCTTTTTCCCTTTCCTTTCCTTTCTAGACTGCCCTTTCGGGTTTTCAATCTAGTGGGCTCATTCTCTTTTTGAAATTTCTTTTGTTTGTCTCAATGGATTCAGGGATCACCCAACTAGCACAAGCGAGAGTAATTTTGGTCAAGCCAATCTGCCCCAGTGTAAAGGTTTACTTTGTTACTGAGAGCAGTGACAGTGTTTGTTGGGAAAAATCCTTTATTTTGGAAAAGGTAAATGGTGAGAGTTTTCAAGCGAGATGCGCACAAACATCTCGAGAGAAAACGTCAAATTATTATTTTTTATTAGACATTTGACCTCGGAAAAGTCTGACACTGCAACTCTTGTTTTTTATTATCATTTTTTTTATTCATTTTTTGCTATTTTCAAAAAAGAAACAAGAGTTTGACAATTTGCAAGAAAGACAAGTGACTCAAGATTGCCTTCAATTTTTTTGTTTTTTTTTTCCTTTTTATCCGCAATACCCTTTCAGGACTCGATTTCTAGCACTGCTTGGAGAACCATGTAGTGAATGTTCACATCAAAAGTCATGGATGAAAGTGCGATATCAATGCGCATACCTCCCCGGTAACAAGACACTTCATTTCTTTATGGCATCTGTAGAGACATTCTCAAGCCCTGCCTTAGTGTTGGATTGACTGTCTTCAAACTTTAACCATCTTGAATCAATTAAAGTTTGTCTTTGCGCTTGAACGCCCTACACTTTTTGGTGTATTCTTTGAATGATTCACTCTTCTTCTTTACCATGCTCCACAGTTGTAATCCATCAGGTGCCACATCTATGTTATATTTGTACTACTTTAAGAAAGTAGTCACTAGATCCTTCCAGGACAAGTTGCATGAAGGTTTAAGATGAACGCACCAATTAGTGTCATGCTAGTCCAGTTCTCGGAACAAATTTCCATCATATGTATGCACAATCATTTTTCTTTCCGTTCATCATGAGATGACTCTTGAACAAGTGGTCCCTCCGGGTGATTTAAACTTTGCGAGGTATCACCATATCATCTAGGACTAAGCATAACCCTGCAACATTTGCAAACTTAGAGCTTCCTCCACCCTATATGGCTATCATTATTTTTCAGCACTTCAAATTTGTGCCTGACAACCTCAACAGACATGGGGAGAAGATTTCAACTCGGGCAGCTCTGTCCTCATCGTGTTCACAATACTTGGCTTAATCATTTCCCTAAGGACCATGAAAGTGGTTGCCCCAAGCTCGTTTCCTCTTTTAGCTGCATTCTCTTCGGCCTTTTGAGTGTTAACATGCCCCGAGTCTACCCCTCAAGGTGGAGTGTCATTTGAGGAAAGACCAATAAGGAGGGAAAGTTTGTGCCTCTGGAACTCTCTATTGTAGTCGTGGTACGCACGAATCTCCAGGGTTTTGTAAGGCATTCAGGGCCTCTAGGATTTGGCTCATTTGTCTCTTCAGTTGTTGGATATCGAATTTCATCCCTTCTTGAACTTCTCTTTGGTTCTCCAAGATTTGTTAACTGGTTTGATTCCTTTAGGGTATCTTGGATGTTTAGCTGTATTTTAGTTTTTCTTGTTTTTTTTGTTTTTTTTTTTGCAAAACAAATAAAAAGAAAAAATAAAAGACAACGTAGTTCAAATTCTCTAGTCAGAAATTATAAAGCTGTGAAAATATTGCCCCGGTATAATTTGGAAATTAACACGAAACAGAGTCAATAAGGTAGTTCATCATTCAGAAGTTCCCAAAACGTGAGACGTAGGAAGTCTTGGTCAACCATCTCAGGCTTTAGCAATCACATTCTTCATTTCTCTTATCAGTTTCTTGGAGTAATTGAGGAAAGTTTCAATCCCCTTAGGCGGGTTAAAGATTAACACTACAGACTCAAGATCAGTTAATAACTTCGGAACACCTTCAATGGCTTCATTGGCAAGGGAAGCTAGTTGTGAGAGACTTATCATCCAATTCGCCCTTGTTCAACAATATGCCCCTTCATCTGAATTACCAATTCTTGATGTCTCTTTTTTTCCTAGCTCTATGACATTTCTTCTCCAGTTTTGTCACTGTTGCTTTTATCCACTACTCGTCATTTTGAAATTGTTTTTCACAATTTGGGTCAGGGGAGATTAACTTGAATGGCAACTGGGTTGTCTTAACTCTTTCCACGATCCACTGGCTGAGGGAATCTTTCATTAACAGTCCATGATCTTGGGCCTCTCTCGAAGCGAAGAACATTGCCCCAAGCGTCCCTAACTTGATGAAGCTTTTCAGCAAAGATTCATTCCTCATAAGATCTACAATGTGGCAAGAGATGCAGGCGTTGGCAATCCTCTCACAGGATACCCAAAAGTTTTTTTTTGGCTTAATTACCTACTTAGTCCCCATGTTCGGAGGTAATTTGCTGTTTAGTACCCGGTTTTAAAAATGTAGGCATTTGATACCTATGTTTTGAAATTTGTATCAATTGAATCCTACCCACTTAACGCCGTTATAAATCTAACGTTTTTCTGACTGTGTATGTGATTTGTGGACGAGCGTTTGTGGACGAGCGACGAGGACGCTCGTCCAGCGAAGAGGACGCTCGTCCAGCGAGGCAGAAGAGGACGCTCGTCCAGCGAAGCGAACGCCCAGTCAGGCAGAAGAGGACGCTCGTCCAACGAAGCGAACGCTCGTCCATAACCGCTCGTCCACAAATCACATACACAGTCAGAAAAAACGTTAGATTTATAACGGCGTTAAGTGGGTGGGATTCAATTGATACAAATTTCAAAACATAGGTATCAAATGCCTACATTTTTAAAACCGGGTACTAAACAGCAAATTACCTCCGAACATGGGGACTAAGTAGGTAATTAAGCCTTTTTTTTTTTTTGCTAACACATGGATGTAATCAATACACAACACCGGATATCCGTGAGGGAGACATCAGGATAATTTCTGCAATGGTGTATGATACCCGATCTTTGCTGCCAAGAAAACATGCCTTTTAAACTTTTCCTCCTCTAAGCCTACAAAGAGCTGTGTTCATTCATTTGCCTATTTCCCTTCTGGTTTACATCGCAGTAGCTCTCCATAGGACACGTGGCATTCAAGGCTCCCTTACTCATCCGAGAGATGAACCATGCACGCACCACCGGTAAGCAACACAACATTTCCTGTCCTTTAGCTCATATCAACGATGAAGGGTCCCATAAACTTCAACTAGGATAGCAGTGATTGGATTCTCATAACGCTCTTTATATCCCACAAATGCATTCATGGCGGCGTAGTCGATGAAATTCTTGACGTTGGGAAAAAGCATGACACCATAGAGGACAAGAGCTAATACATCCATAAATGTTTTCCACTTTTCCTCTTCAGCCAAATGATGCAAGTACTGCTCCAGGTACCCCTGAGGAAGGCCCCTCACTTTACCCTTGATTGTGACCTCACTTTCCAACTGCATAGGGTGAACTTTCATTATCCTCGCTATCTGTAAGATAGGGATATACTGCCCAAGGTAGTTGTAGGGAATTTTTCCTTCAAGAGGTATACTTAAGATTTGCTCGAATTCTTCTACCATAGGCACCAATTGGAAATCCCGGAAGGTGACACATCTCAGTGGTGGTCCATAGTACTGGGCTAAAATAGTAATGGCCGATGTTTGAACTTCCACCTCCAACAGGCTCAACAAATTCTCATACTCCTTCCTGAATGCACCCTTTTGGGTTGTCTTCATTTCCTTCAGCAGTTCTCTCGGGCCATCCATATTACCCTCTTTTACTTCAATGGCTATCCTTTCCTTTAAAATGTCTGAACTTGAACCCCCCTTGACTTCAGATCTCATGTTAATTTCCATTTTATCTCAAAGGCTTAATCACAAATTTATAATTTTCTGACTAGAACCAGTGACAAGACCATAAAAATGCATGAGAAAAAGAAAGAAAGAAAAGGAAAAGGTGTATAAAAAAAAGGTATAAAGATATGTACAAGGTACTTGGTTTCATTAAGAAACGATGAGGATTATAAGGCTGCACACATCTCCCTTTGTGCCCTAGATAAGGTTCAACGCTTAAGATTCAAGGTTAAGTATATGCAATCTCACAAGGATAGTTCCCTGAACCTAGAGATCAACGGTCACTAGAGCTATGGCCCCCTTCATAGTATCTCCACAACAGTCGAGTAATCAACTAGATGCGGAGACACAAGTGAAGAGAACAGACTCTAGCGGAGTTCTCACGATAGCCAAACAGGAAGTATGTCCCAAATGGCACCGCTACACAACCCCTCTAATTCTAAGTTACACTCGAACCCGGGTATAGGGCTCCACTCATGATATGCATAGTGTCTGTGTGTGAAGGGAGAAAACAATGCATACCCAAACCCTCACCTGCAAAATAACCAGAAAAGTTCCCAGGCAGATATAAACATGTTTTCTACCCTAGGTTTCAATATAGAAAAATCAAAACAATTCACATGCAATTATTTCAAATATCAAACATAGATAAAAAAAAAAGAAAGGAAGAAAAACATAAAGCAAAACCACATCGAATTCGCGCATCTAATTAAATGGCTTGACTCTCTAACGTCCCCAGTGGAGTCGCCATCTGTCGCAACCGGAATCGCGACGGGACGACGATCCAAAAAAATGAACGGGGTTTTGAAAAAGAGATTTGGAGTCGCCACCATAGTTTATTCTGGAAAACTATGGAAAAACCATAAAATGATAAGGCATGATCTGCGAAAATGAGATTCTTGGTTCGGGAGTCGGTTACGCGTAGGGAAGGTATTAGCACCCTACAACGCCTGCCCTAAGGCAGTACCTTTAACTAAATACGCGAATATGATGTGGTTTTCAAAATGTTTAACTATCCCCTAAAATAAAACTCTAAATAAACAAAATATATTTTTTAGTTTTTTGGGCCCGACAAGGATTGACCTTGCTCCTACGTATTCTCATTCAGAATGAGAAATCAGGGTTACGTAGTTCTTTTGGAGATTGGAAAGCTTGTTTGAGAAATTGTTTAGAAAATTTGTTTGGAAAATGATTACGGATAAATTTGGATTTTTGGGAAAGTGAACCTGACAAGGTCTAGCCTTGCTCCTACGTATCTCCACTTTTGATGGAGAATCAAGGATCACGTAGTTCTGGCTGAAAGACTGTTTGTTTGCTTGAAACTGTTGATGTTTTTAGTTTTTTCGAAGATTTTTATATTTTTTTTGATATTTTTATAAAAGACAGAGAGAGGTTTTTAGCACGAGGACGATGCGAGCGATCACACACGTGCTTAACCTTTAAAACATATTTTTGGTATTTTTTATTTAAGAAAGGGAAAAGGTTTTTAGCACAAGGACGATGCGAGCGATCACACATGTGCTTGACCTTTAAAATATATTTTTGTATTTTTATAAAAGAAAGAGAAAAGGTTTCTAACACAAGGACGATGCGAGCGATCACACATGTGCTTGACCTTAAAAATATATTTTTGTATTTTTTATAAACGAAAGAGAAAAGGTTTTTAGCACAAGGACGATGCGAGCGATCACACATGTGCTTAACCTTTAAAATATATTTTTTTGTTAATTTAAAATATTTATAATTTTAATTTTTTTTTTTGTAATTTTTATGAAAAACGAAACAAACAAGTCTAATAGATATAAATAAAACAAAGGGTGTGAACTATCATACAAGGGGTTGCACATAATAAATTCCTAACAGTCAAACAAATAATAAATGCATAAAATAAAATAAAAGCAGAACAAAAATAAAAGAAATAAAATAAAAGCAAGAGAACATCCCATAAGAATGGGGGTGCAGAGATAAAAAACCGGAGGTGTGGAATGAAATTGAGGCTCTTTAGTTTGGGTCAAAATCTTTTTTTTTTCAACTTTGTATCTGCCAAGGTGTAAAGATGAATATATGGGGTGCCTCCTGAAATGTGTGTCCGGGTCCAATTCCTTTTTATTTTTGTTTGTAAAAATAGCGTGGGCTTAAGCCCGAACGAAATGGGGGCGGGAATGGGAAATGGGATTGCAAACGGGAGATGGGTGCGTGCGAAGGGAAGATAGTGTTTTTCTCACTTTTGTTTCAAAAAAATGGATCTGACCCGAGAACCTAGGCCCAAGGGTTTGGGCTCTTTCCCTCACTCAGGATCATTAGGGGTCTCCCACTCTTTACTCCATTCAAACAGGCAGCTCAGAATCCAAACAGAGACCTAGAGTCTCTCTTCCAAACGAGGCAGCTAAAAGTGGACCTCCGCCTATTCACGCACACGCGCCATTGCCTCCACCAAACCGGCCGTCGCCACCCGCAAAGCCAGGACGCCACCAGTGCGCCGGTCGCCGCCACAGACCCCACCGTTTGCCGCGCCAAGCTCCTTCGCCCACCGTCGAGACCCTCGCCTTTCACCCTGCAACGTCACCGCCACTGCCTCCACCGAGGTCGGCCGCCGCGAGCCATGGCGTCCTCGGTGACTCCAAGCATCACCAGAGCTACATCCGACTACTTCTTCTCTTCCTTTCTGCTCTCTCTGACACCGTCAACCTGTCGCCAGCTCAGCCGTGCCACTGCGTGTCACCGAATCAGCCACCGCGAGTCGCGCCAAGCTTTCCCCTCTCCTCCGACGTGACTGAAGCGTTACCGGAAACAACCAAACTCACAGTGCTTCCACTGTTCCTGTTTTTTTTTACTGTTGAATTATTTGTGATTCTGTTGGATGAAGGTTGCAATTAGGTGAAGATGGAATCAAGGTTCGCCTGTGGTTTGAAGAATACGTTGGCAAAAATGGAGGATGAATCGTGATGGCTAGTGCGAGTATGATGGTCTCTGTTTTTGGTGGTTTTTGATTGTTCCTATTGAATGCAGGTGGGTAGTGTGAGGTTCTGTTGAGTGAATGGAGAAATAGAAAGTTTGTGTGTGTGCCCGTGATGGCGAGTGGGAGTTGGAGTAGGGGAGAAGGTCAGTGTTGGACTCAAAAATGAAGAAGAAAAGGGATGATGATAGGGGCTGGCCGTGGGCGTTGACAGAGAATGGAGGAACCAGCTGAAGCAAATTTGGGTTTCTGCTTGTTGGGATGAATGAATAACAAACAATGTGCAGAAACAAATCATGTATACTCAATATAATTGCAAGTTCAATACGAGCAGACAAAGCCAGGCGTTATCAAGTCAAAACGGAAGCAGAAACCCAATTAAGAGTAGATTGTGATCATCTAACATTCATAACTTTTGCGAGAGATGAAGCGAAGGAGAACTTACCTTCTATGTTTGCGTTTTTCTCTCGTAAGTCCTTGTAATCCTTTTTCTTGTGATTCAACTTCACTTCTTTTCTTCAGTCCCCTCAGCATTAGACACAGGGAGGCACTTTTAAAGAAACACTATTTTTTTGCTTCGTAAGTACCCGGGAGAATGGTCATGAGAGTGAACTCCAGTTGATGGTGATATCCAACGAGCGAAAGGAGGAGGATTTTGTTTTTGCAGTTAATGGTGTGGGTTGAGGGAATAGTGGTTTCCTGTGATGTGCGTGATGAAGAAATAGAGAAGAAGGTGAGAGGTGCATGATGGATGTAATGGAGGAGAAAGTGGGTTCATCAGAAGTTCACATATATGCTTCTCTGTGTTGAGGCATTGGCAATGGTTATTGGAATGCTAGATGGATTTGTTCAACGAATGGCCAGGGGTTTTTTTCAGCTTCTCTGGGAAGACGGAGATATGAAGACAAACTCCGAATCTGTTTTTGTCTGTTCCCCCTTGGTTCTTGATGGTTCTCACATGAATAGTCTGTGAAGGGTGAGTACCAGACTCAGGGAATATTTCTCCCAGGATCATTCTTTTTTTTGATTGACTTTTCTTTTTTTGTCTTTTTCCTTGTGTGAGGACTTCAGCCTCCCGACACTCCACTGCTTCATGCCACCCTATTGCTAGCTTTTCTTCTTATTGCAACTGGCTAAAGCTATTGCTTCTTGCTGCAGCAAAGGTCTGAGCCAAAAATTTTCACCAAAAAATGATAGATGCGCAAAGATTTAAGACCAAAAAAATAAAAATAAAAATAAAAAAGAAAAAAGTTGATAGCATTGAAAACAGAGATGAACGTTAAGTGCCGGTGATCACTTTTTGGTTTTTGTTTATTTTTTCTTAAAAGAGATTAAATAAAATACAATAAAATAAACTAATATTAAATAAAATCAGAATAATAACATAAAATGAAATAAAATAATTATATAGTATAATATGATAAAAAGTAGAATTAAAATAATAAAGTAAAGTGGAACAAAATGAAAAAGAAATAAAATACGTAAAATAAAAAGAATTAAAATAAAATAATATAAAATAAAAATAAATATAATAAGATCAAACAAAATAAAATAATAATAAAAACATTATTATCTTGTTATATAGTCATCCGGACGAAATTGGGTGTTGACAGTAGTAATACATTGACACCTCTACGTGTCACTTACACTTATATGACACGATCCATGTCATTTTTCTTTTTTTTTAAATTGTTTATTGATTGAAGGTAAAAAGGGGAGAAAGGTAAATTTTGGTTTCCCTCTTCTTTCGGTAGTGAATGAAAAATATCATTTAGGTTAACTTTCTCTGACTTTCTTCTCTCACGTTCTCTCTTTCTCATTGCTTTGCATTTGCGTTTTTGAGGTGGTCGAATCGGTGCTTGTGGAGGTTTTTCGTGGGTTTGAAAGTGTAGCATCATTTTGTCGTTCTCAATCGGTGGTTTTGTAGGTTTCCGGTGGCTGTGAAATTGATGGTTGTGGAGGTATCCAGTTGGCGTTTAGATTTTTCTGACTTTGAGGTAGGGTTTTCAATTTTTTTCTGATGGATCCATTTATTTGTCGCTGTAGACAGAATGTATTTGGCTCTTTTATTCTTATTTATCGAGAAGTTTGGCTAACTTTTTCATTCTTATTTTCTTCTCTAGAAAGGGTTTATAGATAGGTTTATCCTAACAGTTCCTTAGCGAATTACTTAAGCCACATTTTCACTGGAGTTCTGTGATGAACTTTCCTTGTTATAGTACTAATTGACAATACCCTCTTTGGTATAGGGTAGTAAATGGTTCTCTTAAGTATGTTGCCAAGGATCTTGGAATCATCCAAAACACTGTTCTACAAGGTACACCTTTTTTTCCTTAGTTGTAGTTGCAAATTAGTTTGCACTGTTTGATTCACATTATCAGAAAAAGAAATTACAGATTCTAGAGGAACATTATATATAATTTTTGTTGTACATAATCTCTTTAAAAAATAACCACATAGGACTTAGTAGATAACCTACACCAATAAATTTGATTAAACCTATCCTAAAAACCTACAACATTTGTTGTTCATAAGTAATTGAGTAAAAAACCACATAACACTTACTATATAACCACTTACTGCACCAAAAAATATATAACACCATTGTTATATATTATTATCAATAACGACAAGTAAATAGGTAAACATAATAAACTTGAAGATTGTGTATATAATGCAGGGTTGTTAGATTCTACGGGTAACGATTTACAATTTTATGTTTCAACTCTATAACAGAGTAAATGAAATAACAATATAAGTCTAGATGCAATGGTCGTGATATGTGCATTATTTTGTAATTTAATAAGACATGACAAAGATATTAATGAAATTGTAAACTGAATTTATTAACATTGAAGCTAATCTTGTGAGCTTTTCTTTTGTTTTGGTAAATAGCTTTACCTTTAATAAAAAGTTCCTTTAAAGGTGTACAACCAACCATTAAATTTGAACCATCAAAATTAGGTGTTGTTTTGATGAATTTGCTTTGAAATTCGATTTGGCTTGCAGCAATACCTGGTTCAGTGATTTAAAATGGAACTAAATGATTAAAACAAGTAAAGCAAAGTACTGAAAAGGATGAAGAACCGTGTAGCCTAGTCAAAAACCAAAAACATCAAAAATGGTTTTCTTTGAGGCATTTCATCAAACACCTTTGGTTTTTATCAAACAGTTTCGAGTTAAAGCCATTTCAACCTGCAATTTGATTTCTTTGCTTTCTTAATCTGTTCTAGAACCTTTATTAGGATCCATCTGAGTGTCTACTTCTGTTCTATACCTATTTTTATTGCTTTTAAGCTTTTTGACCCAAAAGAAAGTTGCTACTGGAGATAAAATGCCTAAAATTAATCAGAAAGAGTGTTTGTGAGGTTACACCTAAAGTAAAATTGTCTTGACCTAGAGAAAATTTTGTTTGAGTTTCCAAGTGCTGAAAAATCCATTTTGCCAAATCTGAATTGTGCCCTTTTAGTGAGACTTTTACCGTTTCTAATTTGAAAAGAACTTGAAGTGATTAAAAGGGTTTTGAATTAAATTGGTTGATCTGGTTTACAACTCAAGGTGCAGATTTTAACTTGCCAAAGTTGATCAAAACAGTTTCACCTAGTCTTGATTAGATGATTTTGCTTTTCTTGTCTAGCTAATTTAGTTCTGTCTAGTCTGGAATATTTTGTGGTTATAACAGTTCAGGTCTATAAAGTAATGCGTTCTGGTCTACAAAAAATGTGAAACAACAATGTATAAGGGGTGAAGGATCCAAACAAGCATGGAAGCAGCTCAACAAGTTTCAAAGTAGTGCATAGATGGAGCAAAAGAGTAGTGTAGTTGGATCCTCTTGAAATTCTAAATTTGTAATTTGTTTTAGATTTAATTTTCTTTTATTTTCTTCTAAAAGGTCATTTAAGACCAAGTGTTTGGAAGAGTCCTTGATGTAACACTACCTACACTAAGTAATATGACCCTTTATATTTAACTTAAAACATTTGTTTTTGTTGTACATAACAAGGTTAATAAATAATCACATAGCACTTGTTATATAATCACTTATTGTACCAAACTAATACCATCCTTCATATTGAACATAAGCATTTTTTTTAGTTGTACAAAACCAACTTCAGAAATAACCACATTAGAATGAGTACATAACCAATTATTGGACTAATAAATGTGATGAAATTTATCCTCAAGAACCACTAGATTTGTTCTACATAATGATTTTAGTTGTACAGAACCAGTTTCATAAATAACCACATAAGAATGAGTACATAACCAGTTATTGTACTAATAAATGTGATGAAATTTATCCTCAAGAACCACTACATTTGTTCTACATAAAGTGTTTCATATTAGACTACAAACCCTTGATATACATAAACAACTTAAGAAATAATCACATATAATTGAGTACATAACCAGTTACTGCATCAAACTCATTTGATCCTTCATATTGAACTTAAACAGCTTTTTAGTTGTTCAGAACCAACTTAAAAAATAACCAAATACAAATGAGTACATAACCAGTTACTACACCAATAAATGTGGTGAAATTTATCCTCAAGAACCCCTACATTTGTTTTACATAAGGAGTTTGATACTACACCACATACCCTTGATTGGATAACCACTTACTACACCAAAATCATTTGATCCTTCATATTGAACTTTAGCAGTTTTTTAGTTGTAAAAAATCAGCTTCAGAAATAACCACATACAAATGAGTACATAACCAGTTACTGCACCAATAAATGTGATAAAATTTATCTTCAAGAACCCCTAGATTTTTTCTACAAAAGGAGTTTGATACTACACCACATGTCCTTGATTAGATAATCACTTACTGCATCAAACTCATTTGATCCTTCATATTGAACTTAAGAGTTTTTTAGTTGTGCAGAACCAGCTTCAGAAATAACCACATACGAATTAGCACATAACCAGTTACTACACCAATAAATGTGATGAAATTTATCCTCAAGAACCACTATATTTGTTCTACATAACGAGTTTCATACTATACCACAAACCCTTTATTTGAATAACCACTGGACTAACTAATATGATATTTCATATTCAATTTAAGCATTTTTGTAAATGTACATAACCAGCTTAAGAAATAACCACATAGTACTGAGTAAATAACCAGTTACTGCACTAATAAATATGATGAAATCTATTCTCAAGAACCACTACATTTGTTGTATATAACAACTTCCTTACTACACCACATACCCTTGATTGGATAACCACATACTGCACCAAAAGTAATATAATCCTTGATATTGAACTTAAGCATTTTTTTTTATTTGAACATAACTAGCTTTGGAAATAACCACATAGGACTTAAGACATAACCAGTTACTGCACCAAAACTTGTGAAATCAATTTTTGATCAACACTTGTTTAATTTGTGTTTCATTTGTGTAGAGTGGGCGTAATTAATTGCTTTAGTCATTCTACTTTGCTGTGATATGATTTAAGTCTTATTCTAGTGCAAGATTGGATGACCCCTTATTTTTTTATTAATTATTTCGTCAGTTGTACAGAACCAGTTTAATTCATAACCACATATTGCTCAAGGTATAACCAGTTACTGCACCATATTGTCAAGTTTTTTTTATATGAAAACAACATGATATAAAACTTAGAACATAACATACATTACATAATCACTTAATGCAACAACTAATCTATGAAGCTGACTTTAGTACTTAACAAATTTTACTACAAAACACATCCATGTAAAGATAGACAATATTCCACACTGATAATAAAGATAAATCTGAAATACAAAACAAGAAATTAATGAAGTCCTAAAATTTTTCAATATTTAATGTTCTTGTTTGATCCACTGTCTTCAGGTTTGTTGTTGTTTTCAATTGGTGGAATGAATTTGCTAAAGATGTCATCAACAAAATGTGTTGGAGACTTGTTGGTAACAACTTGTAGTGATATACGTACTAGCTCATCAATTGGAAACACCTGCAAATACCGACACTATTAGTGAAAGTGGTCAAAACAAGTTAACAACAGGAATCAAAACATGGCAATATTATTAAATTTAGATGGCCATACAAGTTATCAATAGGAATCAAAACACATGAAACCAAAATCATTTGAAACAACACAACACAACATATATGATCAGTTCCACCTTCAAACCAAAATATTTGGTACAAATTTCAATAACATTGTGTGTGACAGTGTGAATTCTTTTTCATCCTTTTGAAAGCTTTAACTATTTATAAGTATGAAATGTTTTTTATTCGGTTGATACAGCCTTGGCACTGCCCATAAAACATCATCTGGAAGCTATATAAAGTAAATTCTTATTCATCATTACTCGTTATTGTTAAATTTATATTTTCTAGTTCATACATGTAATCTAATTTATAACACCACAAAGCATGAAACCATTTTTCCAGGTCATAATAATCTCCCCACACCTTTTTTGATTTCTTCCCTTACTCCAAAATCCTACTTTCCCTTTCCATCTTTGTCTCCCAATTCTAACATCTCCTCTCTGATATACCACCGCTCCCTCTCTCGGTGTTTCTCACTACCTCAACTACCAATAGCAGGTATTGCCTAGCCAACAACGTCTGGACTCATTGTATTCCCTTTCTTCAATGTTTAACGTCAATTTGAAAGGGTATAAGGACATCTGGAAAAATTATAAAACCCACACAATTGAAAAAAAAAATCATTACCACCATCAATCCAACCAAATCTGAGAAAACCCAAAGTGAAAATAAACAACATAATGTGAGATAAGAAAAGGGATTCATCGCACTCAAATAATAAATTCTATCGAAATCAATTTCCCCAACTCTATAGCAAGCCGACATTACTAATATAATGTGAGCATCACATATTTAGCTATATATAATTGAATAGGTCTAGTCTAAATTCTACATCTCTAATTTACTAATTAGGATTTTTGAGTATGAAGCAAAACAACAAAAATATTCGGCAAAAACTGAGTTAATCCTATCAAAACTCCAACTTTGAGTTAACGCAAAGAGGTTTAGCAAAACAGGAAGTAATAAATTTACTGATTGAAAGAAGATTTCAGACTGAAGAGCACAAATGAAAACCCCTTAAAGCCTAAACCATCAACTAAAGGCATGAGAAACACATGTTCAAGCAGTCCATCAGTTATCAAAACCAAAACAAATTTAATGTGCATTGGAAACGTAGAAAACTCACAACTTTCTCGAGGTATACAGAACAAGGAAAACAGAATGTCCAGGCCCACAATATTACGATTACAAATTCCAATAAGTGAAAAAAGGTTGATCACGAAGATTGACAAAAACCTTAATACCCCACTAACACATAAAACTCAGAAAGAAGGGAAAAGTTACAATGTGTAAGACCTACTGAATAATGGTAGAGGGGAATGCAGAGGAAGTCGTGAAATAAAGCCAAAAGCAAAGAGAGAAAGTTTCGTCTTTTGCTTCAATTTCGATTCTTAAATCCTTCAGTAAAGAGTACTCTTCGCTTCCCATTGAATCAAATTTTTCAAATTTTACCACACGACAATCATGTTCGGCTTCCTGCTTTTGTGCACGCAATGTAAATATCAATTTCGCACTTTTTTTGCCTTTGATTTAGGGTTTCTTGAGCACCATAAAGAAGGAGATTTTGTGTTTGATTTAGGGTTTTTGGAACAAAATAGAGAAAGAGAAAGGGTATTGCGTTCCTAAACCATTGAAATGAATCCAATGTGTGGAGAGACAAAGGCTTGGTTTTTCAAAGGGGCGCCCACTTTTGTTGTGCAAAATTCCAAACTTACCCTTAATGACATTCATAAAAAATGGGGTCCACCGTGTGTCAAATGAGTGTCAATCAGTATAAGCGTGTCAAAGTATTTTTTTTTTTGTGTAGTATTATGTCTATAATTTTGAGATACCTTTAGATAGAGCTGTTAAAATAAAACGGGTTATGCAGAAGAGTTAGTCACGTCACTCGTTAGAAATTTAAATTTAATTTGGTCTACACATATTAAGGGATTAAATAGGTTGGTTTATTAATTCCATTAGTTACAAATTTTATTTTATTTAAAAATAACAATTTTTTAATTCAAATTTAAATAAATCTAAATTAAATTTATGATCAATTAACATAAAATTTTATTTATATAAAAATATCGTAAAATCTTCTCAATAAAATCTAATTTACTAATTAGATTTTGTTATTTTCTTAACTAATGAATCGATTTAGAAAGAGTTAGAGATCCAATTATTTCTCTGAAATTATTATTTTTAATTTAAAATTCAAACTCTTGTGTTTGATTCTGAAAATAACAAATAATCTCTCTTATTGATCTTCAAATTCATAATTTGCAATTAAATTATTTAATAGACGACTTTGAATTAATTCAACTTTCACCACATCTTAGTGTATTATTTAATTCAGTACATTCTCGATCAAATTTGAAGCTATTGGCAAGTAATTTCAATTCAAACTTACCATTATCAAGAAAAATATGTTAACTTTATATTTTATTTTAGTTTATCTTATCTCATTTTATTTTGTTTTGTTTTTTATTTTATGTTTTGCTAATGTGTTAGTCAAAATATTTTTCTTGTTTTTTTAATTTTAAATTTCGAAGTTTTATTTCTATTTTTTTAATTTCAAATTTCTGTTTCTGTGTTTTGGTTTTTTCCGTTTTCCACTTTTTTTCTCGTTTTCCATTTTATTTAATTTTGAAATTTGAACTTTTGTTTCCAGTTATTTATATATTAATTTTGAATCTATATTTTCATTTATTAAATTTTGAATTTTGAATTTTAATTTTTTTGTTTTTTCTATTTTTAAATTTTTTAATTTCTATTTCTTATTTTCTAATTTAAAATTTCAAACTTTTGTTTATAGAATTAAAATTATAATAACTATTCTTGAAACTGTTTCTTTTAATATTTTACCTTAAATATATTACTTTCTCAATTTTTACATAATAATATAACTCTCTCATACCTCTTAGTGTTAACATTTTGCCTTAGCACAAAATAAATTATAGTTGTTTTCCTTTATTCGTTTACATTGGATGGAATAATGAACATCTTCATTTCTTTAAAATATTCACCTCTTCGTCTCCTCGTACCTCTTCTCATCTTCACTTAAGTATCTACATCAAGTTCTTCCTGCTTTATTTGATCTCTTTGAAATTGATGCCACTAAATTAAAACATAACAAAAAAAAAAAATCACAGTCACATTCACTTTTGTTCATTAATGAGTTGCAAATAATTTTTCAATCTTTCTTTCAATCTAATAAGCTTTTGGATTGCTTTTCCCCTCAAAAGTTAGAATGGTAAGTTTCACTCAGTTCAATTTTATCATCTATACGACCAGATATTAACCAATAATTTTGAGAGAAAAAATAACACACTAAAAGTGTATATATATATATATATATATATATATATATATATATATATATATATATATATATATATATATATATATATATCAAAATAGGGCAAAAATGAACAAATTAATAGTGATATAACTATAAAAGCACATGGGCAAGAACTTGGAAAGGAAAACAAGTTATAAATATCCAAAATTTATATTATAAACATCCGCAAAATAAAAAGAAAACATTTTTACATGAAAAACAATAAAAGCTTATGTATAAGAAATACTATATTGTAAAACTAATATCGAGTCAAAGAGAGACATATATATATATTTTTCAATAATAGAACAAAACAGGTTCAAAATGAGTAAAAACAATGAGTTTCTCCAAAGCATTTCAATAATTTTTTTATTTTTTGTTATTTTTAATTTTATGTTTTAATATTTATTAAAATTAAATGACATACTTTATCAAATAAATTGGAAATCTTCTTAATTTAATTCTCAATATTGTATGCATGTGATTCTAAAAAAATTGGAGGGACCATAACATCCCCCTCCCTATAAGTGCCTATGACCCCTCTCATTATCTCTTCTTGGCTTTTCATGCCTCCTATATTCTTCTTGACTTTCTCATTATTATGTACTTCATTATCTACTTGTTCAATTCTTTTTAAAAGTTGTTCAAAGTCTTCATTCATCATTCTTTGTACTCATAACATCAATTCTTTCTCATTATTACCATCACCACCTATTCCTCCCATAATCTAAAATCAATTTTCAAGAAAAATAATGGACCTCACCATATTTCTCACATGTTCACATTCTATTCTATGGATGGTTCCACTCATAGTTTTTACTCAAATGGGCTTTTCTATAATGAAGTACTTTTACCATTTAATGCTAGTTGTCCACTTAAAGTTTCTTATAATAATCAAATAATCTATAACTAATAATTACTTTTAAAAATGACAATGACAGTTTAAAACCAAAATACAACACCAAAATATGTAGAACAAGAAAATTTCATTGAAAAAAACAAGCAAGATAAATATGAATTATATAGGAGAAGAAGAAAACAAAAAACAATTAGAAAAGACATTTGACAACAAAAGGCTCAAGATAACTAGGAAAACAAAACATAGAGTTTATTAACTTAAAAAAAGAAAATATTAGATTCAAAAATCAAAACTAGAACAAGGAAAGATAGTTAAGTAATTGATTTTCCTAGGTTTCCAAAATATATATAAAAAATCTTCAACAATTTGATTATTGCAAGCAATAAATCTTCTAAAGCAATTCTGAACACTGTATGTCACATGCTTTTCCTTTTTTTTCTTAAAAAAATAAAATTGCCAGCATTGATTTAATGTAGGTTTCAAACAAGCAATTAAGGTAGGAAGTTTTTGTGAAATCTACTTCACAACCCATGTAATGGTTTCTTGCAACATTCAAGCAATCAAATTTCTAAGGGTTTTCTTTTTTTCTTTGCATTTTTTCTCTTTTTTTTTCATTCTTTTTCAAAACAACATCCAAACAATTCTTTGTGCAATAAATTGACATATGTGAAACTAGGTCAAATACAAAAGAAAGGAAAGTTGAACTGTGTATTAAAAAATTTCATTTGTTTAGCGAGAACAATATTTACTATGGTAAAAAGAAAGTCTTAATATTGAGACTGTTGGATGCAGCTTTTCGTCTATAGACTTTCTATCAACAATGTTCTCGTAAACCTTGTAAAAAGAGTACTCTTCTTTAACACATTAAACAATATGTATATAATATATAATTCAAAAAGTTTAAAAGAAGGAAAATATTTATTCTTTTTATTTTTGTTAGATATATTAGATTATTAAATATTTTATATATTTTTATGTTTTATTTTTAGTTAGTTTGTTATATTATTTTTTATTTGTATTTTAGGTTTAGTCATATTTTTTTTGGAAAATGTTTATCGTTTTTGTCCATTACAATTGTTGTCGTTGTCACTATTGGAACATCAATTTCAATCTACGACCATACAATTTTGCTCGTTTCGACTAGGCAACCACAACGCTTTTGAGATCGCTTCCATGAAGTCTAGGCGCACTCTCACATGCCAATCATAGTTTGCTTGCACCGTCCTTTCTAGCCGTTCGTAACAACGAGTATGTCATTGTCTCCAACGCCAACCACCTTTAATGGACTCACGACAACCTTCTTAAGAAATTTCTTTAATAAACACTTTTGGCTATAGCAAAGAACATCATCCTCTCCAAGTTACACAAGTTTCAATCTTTCCAGGTATACAAGTAGAAACCTTTATAGGTTACATCAAGTATTAACTTCTCTAAGTATCCTTTTTAATCTTTCTACTATATAAAAAAAAACTCACAATTATAACAAATAATCAGAAAAAACTCTAAATAAGAGTGTAAAATTCAACTCAGAGGTTATAATTTCACTTAGAGAATGATTTATAATATGTAAGTTCTCAACCTAATTCACTAATCACTAATAATATGACAATTTTTCAGCACTTTGATCTCTTTATAATAGCTTCATTCTTTTAGTTGTTTTTCTTGTATGGCTTTGCATCCTTTAAATAACTATTGTATTTTACTGTTTTTGAGAATTCAAATTACAACACTTCATCATAATCTTCTTGATATGGAATGATTTAATCAATTCATTAATTTGATTATGTAGTTTGAATCTTCAAGGTCATTCTTTAAGACTTCAAATCTAAATTTGTTGATGTCTTTGTGATATATTCTTTCTTTTTATGAATGAGCTCATACTTTATTTTGAATTTTGTTCTTTGCTTCAACGTTCACAATTGTTCTGTTAAGGGAACTTTATGCAATATGTTTTTGAATTGTTAGACCACTAATATTTCATACTCAATCAAATAGTTTGTTAATTAGTCATTTCCTAATTTTCATTTGATTTGAATGCTTGATTCAACAACTTTCTTTTTTTAGAATATAATTATCACAACTTAATTTTATTGAACAGCTTGCATAATTAGTTTTCCATTTGAATATTTAAATCAACATATCAATTCTCATGATCAATAAAATATCAATTCTCCATTTTCAATATTTAATACTTTGAATATTTTTGTCCAATCTAGATTAAGGTATTATCTAATGCTTAAACTTAATCATCATTTATGTACTCATTTAACATCTTCATTGTCTATTACAACTCGTCTAATATTAAGACTTAACATTTGCATTTGCTAGATTACTAACATAATATTTGAATATTAACCATTAAACATATAAAAATATAAATACAAATTTATCTTCAAACCATATTCATTAACCACTAAAACTCGTTATGCTATTAAATGTTCTCTCTTGTTTGTCTAACACTACTTCACAAAAAAAAAAAAATTAAACTCTTTCCAATATTTGATAATTTTTAATAGATTTTAACGAGAAGGAAAACGTGTTAAAAAAAGTAAATGAAAAAAATTATGTTTTCATCACTCATTTAAAAATTTAAACAATTAAGAAACAGGAAAATTGTTATTAATTAAAAGTTATATTTAAATTAATTGATGATGAATAGTTGAATATATAGCTAACTTTTTTTACTTAATGTTGTTTTATTCAAATAATGAGATTCAATAATTAAAAATAAAAATACTAAACAACTACTAAACAATTACGTATCCTCAATAGTGCCTTCAATAATTTCAACTTTTGCAAATAAATATTTTTAATACTTAAGTTTTTAAAATATAACTTTTCAGTTTTAAATATTTATCATATTATTATTTAACTCTGCAAAATTTTAAAATGAGTACTATAAGGTGAAGAACTTACATAACCAGCCTTCAAAACTCTAAAGCCTTGTTCTTTTGAATGGATTTGAGGGAGTGTATTTGAGGGGATGTGAGAGAATTTGAAGATAAATTTTTTTGTCCTTTATTTGAGTGAATTTGGAAATACATTTTTTTAATTTGTCACGTCAATACAATTCTATACTAATTATCACAAATTTTATTTCCAAATTCACTTTCATTTACCTCCAAATTCACTCAAATAAACGACAAAAAAATTTATCTATCTTCAAATCTTCTCACAGCATATCATACATAAAAGGAGTTAATTAATGACCATTGGTACTTCTACAATTTTTATGTACATAATATCAATAAAAACAAACAGAATAAAGAAAAAAAGAACCACATACACACTCACAAATATGTCACAGCTTTCGTGGCGCACTATATAAAATGTCGGATCCACTGAGCAAAATCCATATGCACATCCAAAAACCACCAGCTTCAGGAATCAATTTCAACGTTAACTCGTACCTCAACAAGAATCCACCGACATCAACACATTCATTCTGGTTTAGTGGTGCGAACAAGACTCTTCTGCACCCGTTCGCCATTAATCACATCCCAGTCGTTTTCCAACTAATCACTTCCATAAACTTGTGGTGCACAAAACAATGCTGTCTCTTCATTTTCCACCAATATCATCATCAGCATAGAATCAATCACCAATAATCTCTCACACATCACAATTAATCACATGCTATGTGTATGGTCCATAAATAATGAATACCTAACTCCCAAAACATGTAAACATAAATGTTCCAGTTTAAGAAGGTTTGCCAAATATCAGTTATAAATACCTTTATCGTGAGTTGCTTTTCTGCTCTCTGTGCTTTTCCTTTTTCAAGTGGTTCTTCCAACTGTCGAGTCACCCCTCAAAGTATCATGAACAAGTATACATCTTCGTCAATCCAAATCCTACGATCCTGTACAAGATTCGCTTAATTTTGGAAGGGTTCAAGATCGATCCATATGGAACTTAACTTGTTACAGAGGTTAATTACAAGAGTTGAGTGTCCAACTTAGAGTAAAAAATCAGTTCATACAAACCAGAGATTGTTCCCATATAGAATCTAAACTCAGTCCTTGATAAACCTGAAGTTGGCCTGAGAGCTTTATACTGTCCAACATGCTTCATATAACTTACATAACTTAATTATCTACAAGCTTTCTTTAAACAATCTCATGCTATGGAGTATGGAGCATAAATAATGAACAGCAAGGTAGGTGATGAATAACTAGGAAGAGGATAGGTGAATGAGAGGGTTCAGTTGTTGTTGTTCTAATCCTCTCTCACGAACCTTCACGGGAAGGCCAAACCTAAAGGTAGCAGTGAGTCCAGGGGAGAAATAAGGGTTTCCACAAGATGATTCCACCAACTGGATGTGGAACTTTCGAAGCAGTGAAAGTGCCACAGTTTTGAGCTCCATCAGAGCCATTTCCTTCCCCAAACAAACCCTCAACCCTGCTTGAAAAACCGGGTACTTGAACGGACTTTCGGGGTGGAACACCCCATCCTTCAACCATCTTTCTGGCCTAAACTCCGAACAGTCACAGCCCCATATTTCCTCCAACCTTCCCATCGCATAGGGATGGTAAGTAACCCTAGTTCCACTCTCCACTTTCGTCCCATCGGGTAACACATCCTCCTCCAAACAAAACTTTGAATCAAACTGGATCGGTGGAAACAGCCTCAGACTTTCATGCATCGCCGCTTGCAAATAGTGCAATTGCTTAAGCTCTTCAAAGCTCGTGAGATCCTCATGAGGCCCAACCACTCGATCTGCCTCCGCACGAATCTCCGATTCAACTTCTGGATTTTTCCCTAACAGATAAAAGAAGCTGGTGAGAGCCGAAGCCACTGTGTCACGACCCGCCAATAAGAAGCTCACAACAATGTCTCGTAAATACGTGTCATCGTCGTGGACCGTGCTCATGAACCGCGACAACAAGTCCTTGTTTTCAGAGAAACCCATTTCGCGCCTTTGCTTTATGACCTCCCTGGCCAACCCGTTAATCACTTCAACCGCTTCCCGAAGCCGTTTCTCGCTCCCCACATTGAAAAACCTCTTCACCTTCCACACATAAGGCGACAACGCCATGGCTCTTTCCGCAGAGAGCTTCGACGCCAAGTCAAAGCAAACCGCGAACTTCGACATCGGCAAAGACTTCTCCAAACACTTGGGGTCCAGCCCGAAGGAGAAACGGCAAATGCTATCGAAGGAGAATCTCCGGAACACGTCCTGCAGGTCCAAGACGGCGCCGTTTCGGGTCGACGCGTGAAGGAGCGGGAGGAGTCTGTCATGGATTTCGCTCTTGATGATTTCGAAGGCGAAGAAGGTTACGCCGTTGTTGTTGAGTTGGAGGGCGGCCATCTTCTTCTGGAAGCGCCAGGTGTCGCCATCGACGTTGAAGATTCCTTTGCCGAGGAAGTCACCGAGGATGGTAGAGAAGGGTTTACCCTTGGGAAAGTTGTGGAACCTGGTCTTGAGAATGTACTCAACGTTTTCCACGTTGGCGGTGATGGTGTTGCGCAGCACGTGGATGTGGATGGTTTTGGTGGGGGAGGTTCGGAGGAGGTGGGTGTACCAGTCGCAGAGGTTGTGGAAGTATTGGGACCAGCTTGAAGTGAGGTAGGCCTGACATGTTTCGCAGCTGCAGAGGATGTTCTTTCGGTGAGAAAGACGCGCGATTGCGATGAGAAGAAGGAGGATGGTGAGTGAAAGGAGAAGAGAAGAGAAATAGACGTTGTTTGTGAAGAACTGCAATAAGAGTTGGAGTTCCATTGATGGAAGATTGACGATGAAGGAGAGAGAAAGTATGAAGAGATATGCAACGAGAGGGGACAAGTGGGATTAGCGTTTGCTACAATTCTTATTTATTCTTTGGATCACTTTTCATCACATCAGCTTCAATTTTTTCCTACCTAAAATCAAGAGAAGTATATATGTGGAATTAACTTATGTTTAGTATTTATCCAAAATTATCCATCAAAATAATGGAAACACTTCTCAAGTTTATTAATAGAGATTTTGGTAAAAAAAAAACATATGTCAACACATATTTTTGAATAATATTTATCCGTGTTATTTTCTTATTAGATTTAGAGTATTTCAGTATAATGTCATATAAATAATAAACAATTAAGAAATTGACATGTGAAAATGTTATAAAAAATATGTTCAAAAGATCTTATTTTTAAAAAAATAAACTATTCCACCTTCATAAATAATGCTAATTATTATAAGGAAAAAAAATGTTATTTGACATTTGACCACTTTTATAAAAGAAAAATGATTTTATCAAAAGTTAATTTTTGTATTTCTGAGAAAAATAAATACTAATTATTATAAGGAAAAAAAGTTATTTGACATTGGACAACTTTTATAAAAGTAAAATGGTTTTATCAAAAGTTAGTTTTTGTATTTCGGAAAATAATAAAGTAAACCGTAGTAAGTAGTGTCAAATTGTATTAAAAAAAATATGGAGTTAAAATACCACTGTCCTTATTATAACGTCACCTTCATTCTTGCCACATGTGAATTTCTTAGTTTACCGGACTTTTGATCCTCGGTAATAAAACTTTGTTATGATAAAGTATTCGAAT
This sequence comes from Vigna umbellata, assembly GCF_029865625.1. Classification (NCBI taxonomy): domain Eukaryota; kingdom Viridiplantae; phylum Streptophyta; class Magnoliopsida; order Fabales; family Fabaceae; genus Vigna; species Vigna umbellata. The sequence continues at coordinate 9,254,793 of NC_142172.1, read as the reverse complement.
ATGTTGTTTAGTGATGTAATTAAATGTGTTTAACCTTTAATGATTAACATGTTTTTTCATTAAGAGAAAAATTGAAACTAATATATTAACACGTCAGACTCAAGTAAGGATGCTATATAAACTTATGCATGTGAGTATTTTATGAACCTATTATAATTTTGATAAGAAATTCTAGTATTGATGGGCATGAAAATGATTATACTCAATTTTTTAAATTAGATATAAGGTCAAGAATAAGTTTATGCATGTCCGCTCCATCTTTTTCTTATTTAAAATTATTAAAACACCATATGGTAGTTGAAAAAACTTATTTCATTGTTTTATTTGATTTTTTATTTTGTTTCTTTTTAAAATGAAACTTTCACAATTTTCAATTCTATCTATATGGTTCATCTCATTCAATATGCACCAAGTTAACTTAAATACATAAGGTATTTTTCCTCTCGTTATAACCTTAGTTGCTTTTTTTTTTCCTTTATCCGGACTTCAAATGATGCATTGCACCTCAGAAAATGTAAACTCCAATTTATTAAATTAAATTATATTATATAACACACATTTGATCATTTATGCTCTTTTGTGATCTTTTTAAAAGAAAATATTTAATTTATATTTAGAACAATTAACAAACGAGTATAGGCGTGAGCACAAGTATATTTGTTATTCAATAAGAAAGCGAATGAAACACAAATTTCATACTTGATGAGGATGGAAATTACATGGATGGATAGATGTAAAATTTTACTTTTGGTATAGGGATAAGCACAGTCAAAGCTCCACTTGCCTCATTCCATTATTATTTCTTAACTTTATTCAAGTCAAGCTAGGCTAGTACCATTTCTAGTTGGTCAAGATAACCTTAGATTTGGCTAAGTTGAGTAGAGACCATGTCAAGTTGATCTAGATGAGCCAAAGTTATGTTGTGAGGGATCGAGTCCAATCATGTCAAGTTGTGTCAAGTTAGGTTAGACTCATGTTGGTTGAGTTAGGTTAGGTTAACTTGCCAGGCTTGACTCAAATTAGGCTAAAAGTTGGACCTACGTTGGGCCTTGTCAAGTTAGGTTGAGTCTAGGTTAGGTTGAGTTAAACTTAGCCCAAGTAAAGATGGGTTGGACTTAACTTAAGTCAAGTTGAGTTGGAATGGATCAAACTCAAGTTAGGATTAGTCAAATTTGGTGAAGCTTAAGTTAGGTTGGCTGAAATCAAACTAAATTGTCCTATACTGAGATCAAATTGAGTCCTATCAAGTCCATGTTAAGTTGAGTCCAATTCAGGCAAATTTAAGTTGGATTAAATTGAATTTAAGTTAGACTAATCGAACTAGTCCTGAGTGGGTTAGGTTGAAGCTCAACTTTGTAATTAATTTACGAATAATAGAAAATAATTAAATATTATTTTGCAAAATAATATAAAATTAAGATATTTTAAAAATAGGTTTAATACATCATTTGGTTCCTACTTTTGGGGGTTTGGTTCAAAATGGTCCTACCTTTTGAAAAAGTTCAGTAAGACCCCATATTTTGTTTAAAAATGTTCAATTCGGTCCTTTTCGTGGACGCCGTTAAAAACATAATGGTGTTGATGCCATTGTGGCCAAATCTGAGGGAGGTGTTATGTTGGATGATTACGTGGCACTGTAAAGTGAAGTGTGGGTTCTTTTATTAAAATCAAAGAAAATTCAAATCTAAAACCCTAACGTTTTAAGAACCCTAAAGTGGAAATTAGAATCAGAAACCCTAAATTGGGAAAAAATCCCCAATCTTTTTATGCATTTTTTCCTTCCTTCCTTCTTCACCAACAGTGCATCGTACATCGAACATGGCTAATCCTTTCACACTTTTAACCCAGTGATCCATGGGTTTTTCCTCTTTCTATCGTGGGTTTCATAAAACCCCAATCTTGATCCCTTTTCTGGTGTGTCGCCATGTTTTCTATCGTGGAGCTCTCGCAAGCAGTGGTGATCATTGGAAACATAATGATTTTTGGTTGCGTTTGAAGTGATGATGGTTTTGATTCTGGTTTTCTTACAGGTCTGGCGAGGCACTCTATTTCTTCTTTTCCCTAACAGAAGCTCCCTCATACATTCACAGCGGAGCTCTTTTTCAGGCAGTGACGTTCCCTTGTTAGTGGTCTACGATGGAGTCGTGGTGGCTGTCTTCGAAAAGCACTTGCGACGGTGGCACCTTCGTAATGAAGGGTCGTTCTTTCAACAACAATGACTCCGGACAACTTCGGGGTGATTTATGATAGAGTTGCGATTGTGAAGCTTGTGAGCGACAACGACTCAAACACATCTTTCTTCTCAAGATTTGGTGGATTTGCACCGGTAAGGTTGTTTGCAACAAAGTGATGGAGATCCTGATGAACAAATATGGTTTTGGGTATAGTGGCCTTCGTTGTTCTGATTTGGCCACGTAATCATCCAAATCTGGTGAGGTTGCTAGCACCAACTCACTTCACTTCACAGTGCCCCGTAATCATCCAACATAACACCTCACTCAGATTTGGCCACATTGACATCAACACATTTATGTTTTTAATGGTGTCCACGAAAAGGACTGAATTAAACATTTTTAAACAAAATATGGGGCCTTACTGAACTTTTTCAAAAGATAGAATCATTTTGAATCAAACCTCCAAAAGTGGAATCAAATGATGTATTAAACCTTAAAAATATTTATGAGTTGATCGATGTGTTCTTTTTAATGTCATAGTATGTTAAATCCATTTTAACTCTATATTTATTAATTCCCTTTTAATTCTAAATCTATCTCATGCTATGTGTACAAATTTTCGGAGTTGAACTTTTCTTCACCCACTTATTTAATAGGTGAATAAAAAAGAGTTATAACGTGACTAGAATTGCTAGATGAAATATGGTGCAAACAAAAACATGCTTCACATTTCTAACTTTTATTGATATACATTAATTAAAGCATTGGCATATGATTAACATTCTCTATCCCTTTACCGATTGTTCATAATTAAACTTTATTTAAAGAAAACGATTTATTATATGTAATGGAGTCTCCCCTCTTAATTATAATTTTCTTACCTACACAATTTAAATTCATCATGAACTTTCTTAACGTGAGAGGATATTATAATTTCGAATGAGTTAATCTTGATTAAATAATTATAAATTTATAATAAGTGAATTATATAAATTAACATAAAAGGATTATTATTATTATTATTATTTATAGTTATATTTTTAAAAATTAATTGATACCACCTTTCACGAGATATACACTGGATATATTAAGTGAAACACGTTTTTTAATTTGATTTACATTAGTCATTGAATGAACATGCAAAGTACATTTATTGATTATAGTTAAAATCGAGATTTAAACTGTAAAATTGTAAGATCCTTCAATTTTAAGTAGTATCTATGAGCTAGATTTCACACATAATTTTAATATAATAAGATAGGTAGGATTTTCAAACAAAATCGAAAAATTGTATAAATCATTGTTTTTTTTTGTTTCTACCTGTTGTGCACCTTCGATAAATGTATTAAGTTTAAATAAAACCTAAATATAATAAAGTTTAGTGTAATTGAAACTTTATTAATACGTGTATTATTAGGCAAACACCTTCCAATAAAAAGTAAATGCAATTAAAATTCAACTTTTTTTTTGCATATATCCTAATTAAAATTTAGTACAATTAAAAGTTTACTTGTTGCTATAGTCCGGTGCAACATCACATTCACCTTCTTGAATGAATTTGAATTAAAATAAAATTTAATTAAATTGATAAATAATATTTTAATTAAAACAAAATTTAAATCTAAAAAAAATTAAATATGTTATTTTCTGCACCATTCATCTTTAGTAAATTTCAATAAATTAAAATAAAATAATATTTTTTGTTATACTCTTAAAACTCTTATGATTAAGATTGTAAAGGATTCACAAAGTGATTAATTTTCTAAACTTAAGTTTGGTAAAGTATTGATAAAAAATTAATTTTAAATTAATAATTTGTCATTTTTATTAGAAAATAAAATCTACAAGATTCATGTTAACAGATTTTACAGATTTATGATTTTATGAACTCTTACTACCTTAATTAACCACAATATCAATTATAACTACCTTAAATAGTAATAACTATACTCTTTTAATTAGTTCATAGTTGAATTTTTTGTACATAAATTAAAGTCAGTAGTTTCTTTTTTTAATAATTGAGAGTAATACATTTTAACTAGGCTAACTTAAATGGATAAGTTCTTACATAGTTCAGTGGTAGACAAATGCTGCAACAAAAAGTGAATGAACTCAGAAGAGCATAAACAAATAAGTTAAAGCAAGCTCGATGAACCCGTGCGCTAGCTTGAACAGAAAACTAAGAGCATAAACTACCATCGGAAACATCCTTGCTGCATCGTCCATGATGTTTTGTATCGTAGCTCCAAACTACAATACCACATCACGTGCTCAATTTTGAGGACACCAACCAACACATCTTCTCTGACAGATTTTGTTCCTTCATTACTTCGGATAATTTATATATATATATATTTTTCTCTCTTTCAAACTGCATTTCCTCTTTTTTCTTTTGGTGACATTCTAGGAGTACCTTTTAATCAATAATTCTTTCATCTTCTAATAATGTGATACAATTATTAGCACTTTAATTATTTACATGATAGGTTTTTGTTGCTTTCGGCTCTCAATTCCAGACTTATTCTTAATTCTTAATTAATAATATAAAGAGTATAATGTGTGACTTTCATCACGTGTGATTTGAATAACATTTTGGGTGAAAATTAGTATGACCAAATCTAGTCTGTCTTTATTAGTTCTGAGTTACTATAATATAAAAGAGGGTTTTGGAATAGTTTATTTCTGCATTCTGCGTCGATTCTACATTTTAGAAAGTGAAAACTTTCTTTATTAATATCAATCGACGAGAACATATTATATTAGTTATACCATCAAGGTAATATATTCTTTTTTTTTCTAAAGAAATATAAACCTTTCTATATCAGTTGCATAATTTTTTTTAAGAAAATTATTTATATTTTCTTTTATAGAGATTTGAAAGACTAACAAAGAAAATCGAGGAAAGTTCAAAAGAAACTATAAGTGCAAAAGAGTAACACCAAGTTAAGCTTTGTGACTTTATTCTTGTTGTTTATGGATGTCTATGGTCTTGAATGAGTTTGGGATGAATAAAGTCATAGTCTTGGCATTCTTGAAAAGGTTTGGACTTTTTGTTTGTCTTTTTCTTTTTAAGAGAAATCCAACTAAGGTTTACATAAACTATAGGATTAGTATTGAATTAGGATTTACGTACACTAGTTTAAAAATCACTTTTTATAACAACTTTTTATACTAGTTATAATCCGTCTACTATAGTAAGTAACATGGTGACAAAATTATAAATAAGATAACACTTATGCCAGTTATAACTATAATCAGTATAGAAAGTGGATGTGTGACATTTTTGTAATAAAGAAAAAAACTTTCTACACAATTTTAGTTGTAATTGGTATAAAAGGTGGACGTAGTGACACTTTTGTAATAGAGAAAAAAATTTTCTATATCAACTTTAGTTATAACTAGTATAGAAGTAGTTTCTTACTATTTTTTATTTGTAAACACAAACATATATAGAGGTTTATCAAATCCCTAACCCTCATTCTCATCTTTCTTCCCACTCTTCTTGCTCTGAGCGTCCCAAATCACAAACACTGTTTGTCTTCTCTTTTCATCTCTTCTATCCCTATTTGTATAGTCGATCTGTTGTTACTTTGAATCTTCTATACTGGTTCTGTCCTTAATTGGTATAGAAAGTGAAATTTTTTTATACCATTTATTTCTATATCAGTTCTGAAATTGGTATAGAAATATATGATTCAAACAACACTTGAAAAACCTTTTTAAGGTATGAAAAACCTTTTTAAGGTATCAATTGATATTGAAATAAATTACAAAAGTAAGAAAGAAATACATATAAAAATGAAAACAATAAAAAATTTTTGTCAAATAATTTATATATATTTACAAATTGAAGACTTAATAAGAAAGGGTAACTTTTATGCAAGGACATCTTTTCGCAAACAACATACAATTAAAGAAATAGTTGTGTGAAGAGTCAAATGATTATCTTATCAAACTGATGAGGAAGATGTTATTTCTGAAGATTAGAAAACAATAATAATCTCTTTAAAAAACTATATAAAAGGACAAGCTTCTTGGATGAACATAACGAAGAGAAACAAACAACACCTACATTTATAGTTCTTTGTTTTAAGCTTCTATAATACTTTCTTTGGTTGGAAAGTGTTACGTCTTTGTAATATTTTCTGACAAAGTTACTCAGTTGTGAAGAAGCCTTTCTTTCGTATTATCTTTGATCTTTCATTGGTTTATCTTATCTAGATTGTAATTAGAAGTGACAAATAAGAATACTTGTTTTAAGTCTCAATAGAAGATTGAGAATGGAAAACTAGGAGTGGTTTGTTTTTCTAGTTATCAAAATTTTGAATATTAAAACTTCTTAAATTTGATTTGAAAAGAGGACTGCACATAATTCAAAAGTTGCAGCTGAACTAATATAAATGTATAATGTATTTGTTTTTACTTTGTTATTATTTGTTAGATAATGTAAATAGTTTATGAAGAAAAGTCTTGAGACTATGTATTCAATCTCATTCTAGAATCTGCTTACTATTTTGCTCGAAACTAGCAATCAAGAAATAATTTATGCTTGAAGGATGACTTCCATTTACCAAATATTATTTTAACATGGGAAAATTGGTATTAGGAGAACTATGTATTTTAAAGAAGAATTTGAATATATTATCTTTTTATTCTCTAAGAAATATGGAAAATTTATTTCAATAAAGAACACTGAATTGTAATTTGAATTATTATCACACTAATTAATATTTAGACGTAAATTATCTCATACGGATAGACATCCGTCTAATCCTTATAACTCAATGAAATCTTCTTAAGAGAACCCATTATTTTAATCATAACAAATAATACTAAGTTTTTATTGATCACATCTACTTTTAAGTGTGAATAAAAAAAACCTTTTTAGGATAAAAACAATTTGAACCCAGAGAAGATCATTAATCTATCTAAAAGCACAAAACGTAGTATATAGTGTGAATCAATGAGAGTTAAACTAGATATATTTTTATTCTTTTATAAGCATTTAATATTAATAAATAATAAAACATAAAATTAAATAAAAGTATTTATTAAAATATTTTTTAATTTTCTTTCATCGTCTTTTGAATTACTCACTAATTATACTTATATCTTATTCTGACATTTTTTTTTTCTGAAAAAGAAAAGAAAATTAGACACAAATTTATTATTTATGCTCTAATTTATTTATAATCTATTCTATTCCATTTTTAAATAAATAAAAAAGGTAATTCTCTTGGTCCCTTGATAGTGAAATATTAGTTTTATAGTATTTTATTTTTATTTCATATACGAATTTTTTGTATAATATTTTTTATGAACCTAAAAAGAAAAGTTATTTACTATGCGTGTTTCGATAATATTTTAACTGTGGCTTAATTATTATAGATTTTTCTTTTAGTGATTACGTTTCTCGATTTTTTATTAGATGTTGATAAATTATTTAAATTTTATTTTTAATAGATATATTGATAAAAAAAATAGATCTATTTTTGAAAATTGATAAAAGGAAATATACGAAGGAGTTTTCTTCTTAATATTTGAAAAATTATAAAACTAGACAAATATCCATTTTTCACATATTCTAAAATATTATATTAGTGATTGGTGTTTTTTTTAATATTTTAAAAATTACGAGTGAGGAATTTCATATATAAATTTTATTATTTTAGTGATAATAATTAAATATATAGATTTTGAATGTATTATTTTAATTTCTTCGTAATTATTGACCATGATCTGCTGTTGATATCACCTTGTACCAGGTTTTAAACGTTTTACACCACCGTTTTTTGTGAAAATCTTTCTAAATAATTTTCTAGCTATTAGACAATCACCCCTAAACATCTCATCTACGTTTTACAAAAATATTTAAAAACCTTTATTAAACTCCTTCTAGAACTAAGAGACTCTTTTAAAAATGTTAAAGTAATAAAATTATAATTGTAATTGAACAAAATGATATGAAAAGATCTGGAAAATTACATCTCAGTTTAGAACCTTTTTAAGTAAAAATAAAATGTGAGTGTGGTAGCACATCAATTTCATGTCTACCAACCGGTCATGTTTGGAATTCTTTGCCTCACATACCCTCATCGTATTTCTCCAAATTTGATAATTGCTACGTTATCATGCTCAAATGTTATGATGTCATGGATGACATCTTTTATGCTTCTCTTTTCTCTTCAACACGTTGCATTATTATTATTATTATTATTATTATTATATATATATATATATATATATATATATATATATATATATATATATATATATATATATATATATATATATATATATATATATATATATATATGGATTTGCTAACATATAAGTTTCTTTTAGTTGGTATATTTTAACAAAGTGTATTAAGTTTAGTAGACAAAAAAATTTTCATTCATTAAAAAGAACATACTTTAAACATATGGTATTTTAATGATTATTATTTTTAATTTAAAAATAAAATAAAAAAAAATAGAAACAATTACCTAATCGTAATTCACCTTCTTCACTTATCCAATTTATTTCTCTCTCATCTCTATCTCCTGTCTCACTCACTCACAACAATCCATGACACCACAATTTGTTGTTCTTGCTTTTTGCGTTTATTTATTTTCTGATCATTCGGAGGAGAGCCTGAGCTTTTGGAAGGTTCCCGATGCGAAAGGAGGTCGTGGAGCGTGGATTTGGTACCCGCGTAGATGAAGTTGCCATGACATTGAACGACTGCCAACATAGAAGGTTCGAGAAAGACGTTAACATCAACCCATAATAGTTATAAAACATTTAGTTTCTTAATAGAAATTTTGATAAAATCGTAGAAATAAAAGGAGTAGAAGTTAAACTATGATGTAATAAATTTGTTAAGTTTAAATTCCAATTTGAAATTCAGTGCGTTTTGGTTTTCTTAATTTTACTTCTACGGCAAATGATAATTCAAAATGACAACATTATGTTTATATCACTAGTACAATATTTGGTTTTAAAATCGCACAATATACATCATTTCATGTGAAAACCGCTGTCTATCAAAACGCGGTGGCAAAAGTGAAATTAAGAGGACCTTATAGACCTCGGGTGCATACAGGACTGAAACAGAAAAGTGCTACGACCTCGGTTGCAGAAAGAACCGGTGCCTAAAACCCACCTACCAGTTGATATACCTCGGTTGCGTACAGAATCGAGGCATAAAGCCTCTGTCACACCTGCAACTCACGCATTGAGCACGCTTCTACGACATCGGTCCCTCTTGGACCCGGTGTCAAAAGCTACTTCGGCCTCGTTTTGACCGAAGCATATAAGCCTTGGGCTTGGACATCCGAAACTTCTCCCCAAATGCTCTTTCAAGCCATGAAAACCCAGCATACCTCTCCCATTTTTCTATACGCCACAATCATTCCTTGAGCTGCCTGCCCCGTCGCCGCCGGAGCCACCACCATCTCAGATCTACAGATTTGAAGAGTAAGCGATGGCCAGTAGCGGTGAAATATCTCAGATCTATAGATCTGGCCCGGCTTCCGCCCGTAAAGACCCCTCCTCCATCCCCAACGTCTCCGAAGCCATAGCCTCACTCAACTCTACCCCAGAAGCCAACTCCCCGAGAGAGAAACGTCGTTGCTTCTTCGCGCCACGTCTTCGCCGAGGCCAGTCATCGGAGCCGCCGTTGCTCACGTTGGAGGAAGTGACCACATGTTTTGTGCTTATTGGTGATTTAGGGTTGATGACGGCGGTGCTCTGTGGTGCGAAGGAGAGAGAGAGAGAGATTGGTGGAGTCGTAGTGGTTCGGTGCGAAGGAGAGAGAGAGAGATTGGGGGAAATATCGCTGCGGCGTCCTGGTTTTCTGGTGGTTCTGTGGTGGTCTGATGCCTTTTTGTTTCCCTGTTTTTGGTGCCCTCTTTCTGGTTCATGTTTCTGATTCCTCTTTCTGGTTCCCTCCTTTCTATTTCTTGCAGGTTGCATCTGGAGAATGTCGTTGGAGAAGAACTAAGATGGAAGAACTAAGATGCTGGCTTCTGAGGATGGTCTGTTTTGGTGGTCTGTTTTGGTCTGTTGATGGAAGAACTAATTGGGGATTAAGGGAAACGTTTGATGACCGAAAAAATGGAGAAGGTGAAAACTCAAGAATGGGAGAAGAACTAAGATGCTGGCTTTTGAGGGTGGTCTGTTTTGGTCTGTTGATGGAAGAACTAATTGGGGATTAAGGGAAACGTTTGCTGACCGGAAAAATGGAGAAGGTGAAAACTCAAGAATGGGATGAGCAATGCGGGCAAATTGGCTGTGGAAAAAGCACATGAATTGAGAGTTGAAAATATGACGATCTCGTCGGCGGTGGTCGGCGGCGTCCTGGGGAAACCAGGAAGACCATACTGCCTCGGTTCAAAGGAACCGAGTTCTAATCCTATATTGCCTCGGTTCACAACAATCGAATCATAAAAATGCAGACTTTTTACCCCGTCCATATATGCTTCGGGTCAAGAACCGGTGCCTATAGGCTAAAGTAACCGGTGCCATTGCCTCTGAGTGCACTAGTGTATTGACCAAACAAATTGGAGATGTGAATTGTTTAAAATAAACTTAAATAAAGTAATTTTCTGATCCAATTGAGACCTAGCAGGTTCATTATGAATAGTTTACTAATTTTTGGTTGATTTTTAATTAGTTGGTATATCTATGGATTTCTTGTTGGAAACTACTCAATATTCTGCAATCTACTCAAATCTAGAAGATGTGTAATTTGTTAGAATATTTTTATTCTTTTTACAAAAATGAAATGAAAACATGCTTATCAATCTGAAACATACAAAAGGAACGATCAGTGGTCTCTTCTCTGAATAAGAGGACAAAATCAACAACAACAATTTTCTCTACTCATAACTTTCTTCAATAATTTGTTCTTGTTAAATTATTTAGTACAATGTGAATGAGCTTCATTTTCTGTGGGCATTTTGTTCCACCCGGTATCAAACCACCCATTAATATTCTATTCTCACGCTCGAGATGTCTATACCTTGGTGTGAAAGAGGTGTGTTGGAAGTCCCACATCGACTAAAGATAAGACCAAATTATAATATATAAGTGGGGTGTAAACCTCACCATACAAGCCGATTTTGTAGGGTTGAGTTAGGCTTAAAAACCACTTTCTAATATGATAGCGGGTGGAACATAATGCCTACATAGATCTCACCATACAAGCCGATTTTGTGGGGGTTGAGTTAGACTTAACCTTAAAAACCACTTTCTAATATAGTATCATAGCCACATCAACTAGAGATAAGGTCAAATTATAATATATAAGTGGGGTGCAAACCTCACCATACAAGCTGGTTTTAGAAGGTGAAAAGTATATTCCGAAATAATGTTTTCAGTGACGGAAAATATGTTTTTAAAATTATTTTTAAGAGCTGACTTTAGAAATCTATTTTCTGGACAATGACTCACCCCTTCCGGAACTCCTTTCTGCAAAATAGTTTTTCTCTTTTGAAAAATATTTCCAAACAATGTAATAGTTAAAGTATCAAACCTCCCTGAAGATAAACTATTTACTTCTAAAATTTAAAAACGAAATTTAATAACAATCAGAAGGAAAAAGATATAACACAATCCTTCAATAAAAATTAACCTCAACATCATCAATTATTTTGTTATTAAAATGACAAACAAATAAATGTACAGAGTAATCGCAACCAATTCGCAACCAATTCGCAACCAATTCGGTGTTGCAGTGTGTGGGTGTGAGAGAAAGGATATTCTTTCCATCTTTTTTTTTCTCCCACTCCAATTCATCATGCAATAATAGGGTAAATAAATTTTATTTTCATTAGGAGTAATATATTTGTATTATTTTACTTTTAGTCAAATAAGACTTCAATTTTATAATTTAGTTTATAAACTTTATTTTTAAAAATTTTTTTTGTTCAAAAAATATATGTCACGACTTTTTAGGTTAATATAGAGATAAACTTTACATAATTTTTAAATTTGATGATTAAATTTATTAGTATAAAATATATAGAAGTTGATCAGGTTTAGAACATATAATGACTTAAAAACAATTTTTTTCTAAGCATAACAAAAAAAAAAAAGACAACCCTGTCAAGGAATCATACAGCCAACCACCGATTACAAAAAAAAAACAGTGTCAAACTCTAGTCAGAATAAATCATTAAATTGAGAACAATTCTGTCCCACCCAAACTACAACGACGGGTTGCTAAAATTCCATTTATAATAACCTAAAATAATAATATTTTAGTTATATTTATTTTCTTAACATTAAATTTTAATATATATTATTATATTATTAAAGTGAGTTTTAAAGTGGGAATAATTTTTGAAGGTGTAAAAACATAATTTTTCCGAAAACTAAATACACCGGCATACTTTATAGCAAGGTCGAGCAATCTAGTGCCAAATCGGCTTTACCAAAACACAGCAAAATGACAAGTGCCCTTGAGTATTTTCTTTTCTCAGCCTCAATTTTTAATTTTAAATATTCACTAGTGCAATCAAGGTATACCGCCTCGGTCATTTTCACTTATAGACACCGGTTCTACGACCGGTGCATATTCAGACGAGGTAAAAAGAATGATTCTTTTGGCTCGGTTCTAAACCGAATCAAAAGGATTTAGATTCTGACTCGGTTCACAGACAACCAAGGCAGTAAAGTTTTTTAATTTTTTTATTTTCAACCGAGATCAGTGTTGTTATTATGTTTGTTTATTCTCTTTGTGGTTAAACTTCTTTCTCTTTTCTGCAATTTTTTTCATCCATGTCTTTGGACAAAATTATTTTGGCAAACAAACTCAGATGTCTAAGAAGGGGGAACAGGAAGCAGAAAGAGCAGACGAGAGATCCAAACCAAAATCAGAGATCCAAACCAAAAACAAAAAAAAAGAGATCCATTTCGCCATCCACCTGCAAAGAAACAGAACTAAAAACCAAAAATCAAAACCCAAAAAATGCAGAAAAGGGTTTCCGCCATTGCAGCCGCCGTCGCGGGCTGTCTCGCCGCACCGTCGCGGGCTGTCTCGCCGCACCGTCGCGGGCTCCCGCCGCACTGTTGCGGGCTCTCGCCGCACCGTCGTGAGCTCCCTCGCCGCGCCGTCGAGATCTCTCTCGCCTCGCCGCGCCGTCGGAGCTCTCTCGCCTCGCCGCACCGTCGCGAGCCATCTCGCCTCGCCGCACCGTCGCGAGATCTTTCCTCGCCGCACCGTCGCTGCACCGTCGCGAGATCTGTCCTCGTCGCACCGTCTCGTCTCATCACCGTCACCGCCTCGTCTCATCTCGCCTCGTCGCACCGTCACCGCACCGTCCTGGGGATGCAGAGGGAGAAGTCATCTGGTGAGAGAATGATGGAGTTGAGGGAGAGGGGACTGGAGAATGGGAGGGGTTGTAGGAGAGGAGGGAGGGGTTGGAGAATGGGAGGGGTTGTGTGAAATGGGAAATGAGAAATGAAACATTTAGAGGAGAAGTAAGAATAATGGAAGGGTTTGAATGGAAAGCCTGGGTCACTGAAAAGGTGCAACACGTTACGCCTCGGTTCTGTTATTAACCGAGGCCGTAGCTCTTTCTGTTAGATGGAAACCCTGCTTTACTGGAAAACGTGCAGGTCCTTGTGCCTCGGTCCTGCATCAACCGAAGCAGTATCATATCCTTATGCCTCGGTCCTCCATCAACAGGTGTCGTAAACTTTTTATGCCTCGGTTCTTTGTATACCCGAAGCATATAACTTCATCTTAATTTCCAAACTGCCACCGCGTCTTTAAATACTTCGGTTTTTACAAAACCGCGGCATATATCACGAGTTAAAAAGGTGTTTTTTTACTAGTGATTTAAAAATTTTCAACTGAGTTACTGTTTTCAAAAATTAGTTTTGAATTTAAAATATTTTTACTTTTACAAATTATAGGATTTGTTTTTCTAACATTCAATTCTAAACAAACGAGAATGATAGGTGTTTTAAGTGCAAATACTAGTCATAATTTATTTAGTAAAATACATCCTTTTTTTTTTTCTTAAATACATTGTAAACAATTGTTCTTTTTTCATCTACATGGTTTCTTCTTGAATTTCCATTGGGTGTGTAAAAGATAATAAAATCCTCCAAGTACAATATTGTTTCTTTACTTTTTTTTTTATGCAATCTAGATTGTTTGATACGTGAATTTCTCATACCGTGGAGTTCGTAAGTTATTATAGATATTGTAACTTATAACATTTTTTGAAAAAGTAATATATTTTATATCGTGCAATATGAAACGCGTTTTTAATCTAAATATATATATATATATATATATATATATATATATATATATATATATATATATATATATATATATATATATATATATATATATATTGTCAACACTCAATTTTGTTCGGGTTGTAAAAAATGTGTTTTTTATTCGTTTTTTTTTATTTTTCTTTTATTTTATTTCATCTTTTTGTTTTATTATATTTTTTATGTATTTAGATTTTTGCTTTTAATTCAATTTCTATCTGCAATTTGTTTTAATAAAGTCAATTAATCAAAATAGTTAAAAAATAAAAAAAATAAAAAATAAAAAAACGGGGGAAATGGGTATGTGAGACGTGTCCGAAAGAGGGGGACCGGGTTTGTTAGAAAGGATTTTTCTAAGATTTTGGAAAGAGAAAAAAGGGGACCAGGTGGTTAGAGGGGATTTTGGGGGCCCGAGATCTTTGGAAGGAAAGAGCGGAGAGAGCGATTAGAGGAGAAAAGAAAGGTTTTAGAGGGTGACGGGAGGAGATCATCGGGGGGAGGCAGAGGAGATCTGAAATGACGAATACCAGAGGAATTCTCAGGTATGTAGCTTATCCTTTATTCTCTTTCTCATGAAGTATGATAAAATTAGAATGATAACGCAGACGAGGATTACCTATAATCTGTTCAAAAACACTATGGTGTGTGGTCATCATCCTTCTCCATGACCGCTTGCTATCATAATCGGTCAGCTTGATTCCATAGTTACCATATACATACATCATACTCTCGTTGGAAACTCAGTAAAAATCACTGCCAAAAAATGCTAACCCAGTAATATCCACTTTACTCATTGCACCATTTTTCGTGAAACCCTTACGTCACAAGACTCAAATGGACCCTCTGAAATTCGAAATCTCCTCCACTGGATTCGCTCTTTCGGTGAGGATGAATGGGACGCTGGAGGCGATGGCTTAATACCCCTACTTTGGGCAGGCTTGAGAGGAAAGGAGTGGCTGGTTGTTTTGTGGTTGGCGGTTTGGAAGTGGTAGTCCGCTGTGTGATGGTGACTGTGTAGGTAGCCGTGGAGGTGGCCGAGGAGGAGGACGAGGATAGGCACGGGGAGCCTTATTGTAGCAGTGTTTGTGTTCGTCATGGATGGTAAAAGTTGATGTTAATGGGTGATGATGACACGAACGGATCGGAGATGAAGGTGGAGGAAAACCCTCCCTAAGAATTGCTGGTTTTCGAAGAGAGAAGAGTGGAGACGGTGGTGTCTTGGCTGACGGTGGTTCTGGTGGCGCGAGGTATCGCCGGCGAGGCCAAGGCGCGTTCTGTTTGAAGCGTCGGTGGCCGGCTATGGCAGAGGTGGCGGTGAGCTTGTGGTGTCGAGCAGGAGACCTTGGGTCTCTAGAGAAGGCGTGAGCTGGGGAGTGGGAATGAGGATGAACCTCCTGAAACCCTAGGAAATTCTAGGTTAGAAACCATTCAACTGGGCCAGGCCCAGAATTGAACGCACGTCCGGGAACCTTAGACACTTTTGGAACGCTCGTTATTTAGTCTCGTATTCAAACGTCCGTTCGGACATTTCTTGGACGGACTATTTGTTAGCCATCTCCCCAACGAACGTCCGTTCGTCATTTCCGATAACGAACGTTCGTCATTAGGCTACACTGTTTAAACGTTTGTTCAATAACGAACGTTCGTCCTTAAGCTTACATTTTTGAACGTCCGTTCGTCATTTCAATAACGAACGTTCGTCCTTAAGCTTACATTTTTGAACGTCTGTTCGTCATTTCAATAACGAACGTTCGTCCTTAAGCTTACATTTTTGAACGTCCGTTCGTCGTGTCAATAACGAACGTTCCTCCTTAAGCTTACATTTTTTAACGTCCATTCGTCGTGTCAATAACGAACGTTCGTCCTTTAGCTTACATTTTTGAACGTCCGTTCGTCGTGTCAATAACGAACGTTCGTCCTTAAGATTACATTTTTGAATGTCCGTTCATCGTGTCAATAACGAACGTTCGTCCTTTAGCTTACATTTTGAACGTCCGTTCGTCGTGTCAATAACGAACGTTCGTCCTTAAGCTTACATTTTTGAACGTCCGTTCGTTGTGTCAATAACGAACGTTCGTCCTTTAGCTTACATTTTTGAACGTCCGTTCGTCATGTCAATAACGAACTTTCGTCCTTTAGCTTACATTTTGAACGTCCGTTCGTCGTGTCAATAACGAACGTTCGTCCTTAAGCTTACATTTTTGAACGTCTGTTCGTCATTTCAATAACGAACGTTCGTCCTTAAGCTTACATTTTTGAACGTCCGTTCGTCGTGTCAATAACAAACGTTCGTCCTTAAGCTTACATTTTTGAACGTCCGTTCGTCGTGTCAATAACGAACGTTCGTCCTTTAGCTTACATTTTTGAACGTCCGTTCGTCGTGTCAATAACGAACGTTCGTCCTTAAGCTTACATTTTTGAACGTCCGTTCGTCGTGTGAATAACGAACGTTCGTCCTTTAGTTTACATTTTGAACGTCCGTTCGTCGTGTCAATAACGAACGTTCGTCTTTAAGCTTACATTTTTGAACGTCCGTTCGTCGTGTCAATAACGAACGTTCGTCCTTTAGCTTACATTTTTGAACGTCCGTTCGTCGTGTCAATAACGAACGTTCGTCCTTAAGCTTACATTTTTGAACGTCCGTTTGTCATTCCAATAACGAACGTTCGTCCTTAAGCTTCCATTTTTGAACGTCCGTTCGTTATTTCAATAACGAACGTTCGTCATTAAGTCACTGTTTAAACGTCCGTTCAATAACGAGCGATCGTCATTTAGCCTCCCCGTCGAAACGTCCGTTCGTTATATCTCTAGACGAACGCTCGTCATTCAGCTCACATTTCTAAACGTTCGTCCTCTCCCCAACGAACGCTCGCTATTCTGAATACTGTCCCCAACGTCCGTTCAGCCTCTCCCATTTCTTTTTTTTTGTTTTGGTTATTTATTTTATTTTGCTTTATTGTCTTATTTTATTTTGTTCTATTTATTTATTTTAAACATCTATTTATCCTTAAATATATATGTAATAATACAATATTTTAAATAAAAGAATTTGCAAAAAAAATATTTTAAAGGTTTAAGCGCACGTGTGACCGCTCGCGTCGTCCTTGTGCTAAAAACCTCTTCTTCTTTCTTATAAAAATTATTACAAAAATATTTTAAAGGTTTAAGCGCACGTGTGACCGCTCGCGTCGTCCTTGTGCTAAAAACCTCTTCTTCTTTCTTATAAAAATTATTACAAAATTTTTTAAAGGTTTAAGCGCACGTGTGACCGCTCGCGTCGTCCTTGCGCTAAAAACCTTTTCCTCTTTTCTTAAATAAAATTTACAAAAAATACGTTTTGAAGGTTAAACACACGTGTGACCGCTCGCGTCGTCCTTGTGCTAAAAAAGCCTTTTCTTCTTCTTAAATAAAATTTCAAAAATACGTTTAAAGGTTGAACACTTGTGTGATCGCTCGCATCGTCCTAGTGTTCAATACTTTTCTCTCTTATTTACGTAATATTAAACGAGGGTATGAGTGCTCGTGCGATCGTCCGCATCAGCCTAGCACTCAATACTCTCAAGTCTTCCTAAATAAGTAAATAACGGTATGAGTGCTCGTGTGATCGTCCGCATCGTCCTAGTGCTTAATATCGTTATTTCTTTTTTTTAAAAATAATTAAACATATTTAAATATCGTTTTAAAGGTATGAGTACTCGTGCGACCGTTCGCGTTGGCCTAGTATTCATTACCTTCTTTTTCTCGAAAATATTAAAAACATAAAATCTCCAAAGATTAAAAACATCTGCTTTTCCAAACAACAAACAATCTCTTACTAGAACTACGTAACCCCGATTTCTCATTTTGAATGAGAATACGTAGGAGCAAGGTCAATCCTTGTCGGGCCCAAAAAACTAAAAAAATATGTTTTGTTTATTTAGAATTTTATTTTAGGGGATAATTAAACATTTTGAAAACCACATCATATTCGTGCATTTAGTTAAAGGTACTGCCTTAGGGTAGGCGTTGTGGGGTGCTAACACCTTCCCCACGCGTAACCGACTCCCGAACCCAATCTTTGGTTTTCGTGGACCGTGCTTTATTGTTTTGAGGTTTTTCCGTAGTTTTCCATAATAAACTATGGTGGCGACTCCAAATCTCTTTTTGAAACCCGTTTCTTTTTGGATCGTCGTCCCGTCGCGATTCCGGTTGCGACAGATGGCGACTCCACTGGGGATGTTTAGAGAGTCGAGCCATTTAATTAGATGCGCGAATTTGATGTGGTTTTGCTTTGTGTTTTTCTTTCCCTTTTCTCTATCTATGCTTGATGTTTGGAATAACTGCAATAACTGTGGAATATTGAACCCTAGGGTAGACAATATGTTTATATCTGCCTGGGAATTTTTCTGGTTGTTTTGCAGGTGAGGGTTTGGGTGTGCATAATTTTCTCCCTTCACACACACACTTTCGGCATATCATGAGTGGGGCCCTATACCCGGGTCTGAGCGTAGCTTAGAATTAGAGGAGTTGTGTAGCGGTGTCACTCTGGGATGTACTTCCTGTTTGGCTATCGTGAGAACTCCAGCTAGAGTCTGTTCTCTTCATATGTGTTTCCACACCTAGTTGATTACTCGACTGTTGTGGAAATGCTATGAAGGGGGTCATAGCTCTAGTAACCTTTGACCTTTAGGTTCAGGGAACCATCCTTGTGAGATTGCATATACTTGACCTTGAACTCAAAGCAGTGAACCTTTGTTAGGGCACGATGGGAGTAATATGTACTTCTGTAACCCTCACGCTGTTCATTTTTTTTTTATGATATTACATTTCATACCATGCATGTGCTTTGTTTCGTCATGTTGTTTTATTATCATGCATCATATTCATACATCATTTAGTAACATGTTAATTTTAAGGGAAATCACAGGTACCTACTTGACTTCATACGAGATGGATGTTAACACAAGATCCGATGCTACACGGCATACCGACTCTTCTGATTTAAGAAAGAAGTATAGTCTAAGGACCCATGTTGGAAATTTGACCGGGCTGATAAACTTGGGCAAAAGGCTTAAGACTATAAAGAGAGAAACCTTTCAGAGAAGATATGGAAATTTGTTGAATTTAATGGAGGTTGAAGTACAAATACCCGCTATCACAGCCTTGGCACAATATTATGATTCTCCGCTTCGATGTTTCACATTTCAAGACTTTTAGTTGGCGCCAACCATAGAGGAGTTCGAGTATATCTTGGGTTTGCCACTGGAAGGCACCACTCCCTATCAACATTTAGAGCATCATGCCTCTATACCCACCATTGCTACCATCATGAAGTTACATCCCAAGGAGCTTGAAGACAGGATGATGATGAGGAATCAAGTGCATGGGTTATCACAGGGATATCTAGAGCAGTATTTACATCACTTGGCTGATAAAGAGGATTGGGAAACTTTCATAGATGTATTAGCCCTTGCCATATATGGCATTGTCTTGTTTCCAAAAATAGAAGAATTCCTGGATTACACCGCGATAGACGTCTTCGTGGCGAGTAAAACCAGATCAGAGAATCCTGTAACAGCAGTTCTTGCGGATGTTTATGGGACCTTGAGTTTTTGCCATGAGAGAAAGGGAAAGAAGATTCTTTGTTGCTTACCGGCGTTGTATACATGGATGACAACGCGCGTGTTTAAGGAGATGGTCGACGTTAAGAGTCTGTCGGAGACTTTGTCACATCAAGGGCTTAAAGGTAAAGGAGGAAATGATTGGGCTCGATTCCTTGCTAGCTTGAGCGAAAGAAGTATAAAATGGCGCCTTGCTTGGCTCGGAAATAAACTGGCTATACAGCATTGTGGTAGTTTTCCTAATGTGCCTCTCATAGGTGCCCGGTACTGTATCAATTACAACCCCCTTTTGGTGCAAAGACAATTTGGGTATCCCATGAAAGGGGCACCTTCATCAGATTACCTTGCTACCCTATTCATTTATTACGAAGACAGGCATTTCATCGAACTGTTAAGAAAGGTTAAAAGCGCCTGGGAAAATGTTGTTCGAGCAGAGAAGGACTTGAGGGATGAAGTAGTGGATAGCAGGGTTAGTTATCACACCTGGATTCTGGAGAGAGTGAAAGTAGTCAAGTTGCCTTTCAAGCCAATCAAGGATCAACCACCTAGTGAAAGACCATCTCAAGCCCCAGAAAGTGAAGAGGTGCAACAATTGAAGGCTGAGATGGAGAAATTGAAGGTGAGAAATGCTAGGTTGGAAAACGAATTACAAAGGGCGCGTAATGATCTTGTGGATATGAGAAATGATAATGAAGAAAAGTCGCGAGCTTATGAAAACATTATCAAAAGCCAGAAGGCTGAGAGGGATTATACATTTCGAGTAAAACAGGATCTAGCGACCGCGAGTAAGGAATTATCCATGAGGGTAAATGAGAAGAAGGTGGCTTTAGAAAAGGGAAAGCAGTGGAAGCACCTTTACGAAGAAGCCAAAAGAGATAAGCGAGAAGCCCTGAAGAGACTAAGAGAAGCGCAGGTTCAGGTAGAAAAAGCGGGGCATGAGATGAAAGAGATGGCCATGTCGTTTGAGGCAGATATGAACCGGGAGCGTTGGAAGCTAGCAGAAGCAGAAGAAGAGCATCGAACTCTGATAAAACAAATGGAGGAATATATTGAGGAACAAGAGGAGCGATGGAGGTCGATAGAATTTGAAGAAAGGCATCAGGCCTTGATAAAGCAAATGAAAGAGCACATCGCAGAGCAAGAAATGGCTGTAAAGCACTGGAAGGAAAGCTTCTCTCAGTTGGCTGCTTTGGCAAATGGGGCAATTGAAGAAATCCCCAGAATGGTGTCGAATGCTGAAGCTAGTACTCATTTTCGTAATTCACCAACGGAAATAGAATTGTTTATTAATCATTGTAAATGGTTGGTGGGAGAGATGAAATCTTTCATTGCCCGGGCGCGGGATTGATGTACATCAGAATTATGTGTTTTATTCCTTAGACTATGTAATGGATCAAATTTTCTTTAAATGAAAGATAAGGGATGCTTTTTTGGTATCGGCTTGTGTTAATTTTCCATCAATATTGTCGTCGTTATCCTGTGATTTCCACTTATCACTAGCATGCATCATGTTTTCTTTTGTTTTGCATTTTCATCCTTATCTAATTTAATTTAATAAAAAAATAATCAGCAGTACAAGTGAGAAAACAACGGCAAATTTTCCACGACATCCGTACAGGACCAGAGCTAACTCGAAGGTCATGGAGAATTGGGAGCAGTCACACGAATCTATTAAGGCTGATGTCACCCAGTTGAAGGATCAGATGGCCCAGATTTTGGCGGCTCTCGAAGCCCTAAAGACTACGGGAGGGACGACGCCTGCGCAAGTTGAGGGAAGTGCTCAATATTACCCTCCGGTGTTCAGTTCTGGAAGCCAATCTGTTCCGTTCCCAATGTATGGATTACCTCCAGGTTACACCCCACCTGTGGGAGAATACACAGAAGGGGAGCAGGCTTCATTCTCTTTCCCTACCACTGTCAACATACCGCCAATCAGTACTCAGGGACCTGTTGTAATGTCCGCACCTATGGTAAATGAAGGAATGCATGCAAACATGTCTGATGGAATACGAGTAACTCCGGTGCCACCTGTGATTACCGGAGAGGGCTTTTCTACAGGGGCTGCACTACATACCTCGTTTCAGGGGGTAATTAGTAATGTCGACGGAGCAAAGGATAAACTTGAGAGCCTAGAGGCAAGATTGAGGGCTGTTGAGGGGTATGAAAGTTATGGATTCGGAGATGTTGCCAGATTGAGCTTGGTTCCTGGTGTCAAAATACCACATAAGTTCAAGGCGCCAGATTTTGAGAAGTATAAGGGAAATACGTGCCCTAAGAGCCATCTGACCATGTTTTGCAGAAAGATGGCTGCATATGCTTATGATGAGCAGCTGCTCATCCATGTTTTTCAAGATAGTTTGGCTGGAGTGGCATTAAACTGATATACCCATTTGGAGCCGACTCGAATTCGTTGTTGGGCGGACTTGGCTGATGCTTTTGTGAAACAGTACATATACAATACACATGTCGCGCCAGATCGTTTACAGCTGCAAAACATGTCGAAGAAAGACAACGAAACTTTTAAGGAGTATGCTCAGCGGTGGAGGGAATTGGCTGCACAAGTTGAGCCACCTTTGTATGATAGAGAAATGGTGGCAATGTTTGTAAATACGCTCCAACCACCATTTTATGAACATATGGTGGGAAATGTATCTTCAAATTTTGCCGATATCATCGTGATAGGCGAGCGAATAGAGATCGGGTTGAAAAATGGGAAGATTGCATATGGCTCGTCGGCGGGTGCAAATTCCAAAAAACCCAATTTCAACTCAGGGAAAAGAAAAGAGGGAGATGTGCATGCAACATCTGCAACCCCCGTGTGGAGAGGTCAGGCTCCCACTCATAACTATCGACCATACTGGGGTCAACATTCACATGCAGCTAACGCGTCATTTGGTCATCAAATTAGGCCTCAACAACAACCAAGGTACTATCAACCACAATACATCCCGACGAATAATTGGAGGGGAGGGGAAAATGTAGGTTCCAATATGAATGTGGGTCCAAATACTTATCCAAGAAGGAACCAAGAAAGAAATTATGTTAATTTTACCCCAATTCCTACAACTTATACGGAATTATTGCCTCATCTTATCAAACAAGGTTTAGTTGTTGTTTGTCCCCTGAAGCCTTTGCAGCCTCCGTACCCAAGAGGTTATGATGCAGATGCAAAGTGTAGTTATCATGGAGGGGCCGCCGGTCATTCCACTGAGAGGTGTCTGGCTTTCAAGCATAAAGTGCAGACTCTAATTGATTCTGGGTGGTTAAAGTTCCAAGAGGATAAGCCTAATGTCGAGGCCAATCCTTTATCAGGGCATGGAAGTGCTTCCACGAATGCTGTCGAAGTGAAAGAACATGAGCTGGTGAGAAATGTGAAAGAAGTCAAGAGCTCTAGGAGGTTTATTTTGGAGGCGTTGCTGAAAGTGGGTATCTTGAAGGGTGATTATGATGAGAGTATGGCATGCGCGCTCCACCCATATGCTGAGCACTCTATTGAGGAGTGTATTAAGTTTGAAGAAATTCTGCAAGACCTGCTAGATCGTGGCCTGATGCAGGTATGCTACAAGAATGAGGAGGGAGATGTATTTGCACAAACTGGTGATGAATCTGACATGATTTTACCAGAACCATTGGTGATTCGTTTCACTAAGACTACCTCTATCCCACCAACTCAAGGAAGGTCGCATGTAGTTATCCATGTACTAGCCCCTTTTCCTTACAAGAACGAAAAAGCCGTCCCATGGAGATATGGGACGCATGCGTCAGGCGAAACGCAAAGCGTTGACCCTGTCGTCAAAAACATATCAGGGATAGGGGGAATGACTAGGAGTGGTCGAATTTTCACATCACCATAGTTGGCTCGAGAAAGGGTTAATGATAATGAAGCAACGATGGCCGCGAAGGCAAAATAATTCTTAAAGGGGAAGGGTGCACAGACAGAGGAAATCCCCGACAAGGAAGAGAGGAGAGAGGTTTCTGAAGAGGAGGCTTGTGAATTTTTAAAATTTATACAACAAAGTGAATATAAGGTGGTGGAACAGTTAAACCGTATGCCTGCTCGTATATCCTTGTTAGACTTGCTCATGCATTCGGCATCACACAGAAAGTTGCTAATGAAGATACTCAGTGAGGCTCACGTGGAGCAAGGTATTTCGTTGAATAAATTCGAGGGTATTGTTGGCAATATTGTTGCTAATAATTATCTCACCTTTACGGATGAAGAGATACCTGTTGAAGGAAGAGGGCATAACAAGGCTCTTCACGTCTCTGTGAAATGCTTGGATCATATTATAGCGCGTGTTTTAGTGGACAATGGGTCCTCTTTGAATGTTATGCCGAAAGCAACCTTGGAAAAGCTACCTTGCGAAGGAATGCATATGAGGCCGAGTTCAATGATTGTGAGGGCGTTTGATGGTAGTAAAAGAGAAGTGATGGGAGAGGTGGAATTACCAATGCAAGTTGGCCCGTGTGTCTTTCAAATAACATTCCAGGTTATGGATATCCTGCCAGCTTATAGTTGTCTGTTGGGGCGCCCATGGATCCATTCGGCTGGAGTTGTGCCTTCTACACTACACCAGAAGTTGAAGTATGTGATGGGAGATAAGCTGGTGATAGTATCAGGAGAAGAAGATCTTCTTGTGAGTGGGCCATCATCCACGCGCTACATCGAGGCGGCTGAAGAAGCTCTCGAGACAGCCTTCCAATCGTTGGAGATTGTGGGAAATGCTTGTGTGGAACCGTTTCCAGTAAATCCTCGTCTATCATGTGCTTATATTATGATGGCCAAGATTATGCTAAAAGAGGGCTATATATATGGGGAAGGTTTGGGAAAATATCGGCAGGGGCGAGCATTCCCTCTAGAAATCGTTGAAAACAAGAACAGATATGGCTTGGGGTACAAACCTACCAAAGAAGACAGGAAAAGGATGATTGAAGAAAGAAAAGAGCGCAGTCTGGCCCGTGCTGAAAGACGAGGGCCCAGAGAGAGCAAAATTCACATTGTTGACATCAAGGAAAGTTTCCGCAGTGCTGGGTGGATCAATACTGGTGAGGTAGCAGTTGTGGAAGATGAAGAAAGGCCTCAAAGTTTGAGCTTTGTGTGGGCTTGCTCTCCTGATACTCAACTCGACAATTGGGAAACACTGGATTTACCTATGATGCTTAATGTGAACAAAATGTAATAGTTTTAATTAAGCTTATAGTTTCGATTGGGGCTTTAGAACTGAGGTTTCGCGGATTGATTCTTTTTACTTTTCACTCAGCGTGATAATAAAGTTGCATTTCATCATCATTTGGCATTTTTCTTTGTTTATCTTATTTATTTATACTTTTTCATAATTTTAAATGATGCAGATGTAACAATGATTGTTTTGAAAATAACGATATCAATGTTCCTAATTTTGAGCACCCTATCAATAATACGGAAGATGATTTCGAAGATGATGTGGAACCCTCTCCAGAATTGTTGAGATTAGTGGAACAAGAATCTAAGGAGATAAAACCCCATCAGGAGGAGATTGAAATACTCAACTTGGGAGAGAAGGACGAGATAAAGGAAGTGAAAATCAGTACTAGTATGAAAACGGAAGTGAGGGAAAGATTGCGTGCCCTATTGAAGGAGTTTAAAGATGTGTTCGCATGGTCTTACAATGACATGCCGGGTCTGGATACCGATATTGTGCAGCATAAGCTCCCACTCAAGCCAAAATGCCCTCCAGTCAAGCAAAAACTAAGAAGAATGAAGCCGGAAATGTCACTAAAAATTAAAGAGGAGGTCCAAAAGCAATTTGACGCAGGATTTTTGGCTGTGGCAAGATACCCACAATGGGTAGCGAATGTTGTACCAGTGCCTAAGAAGGATGGGAAAGTTAGGATGTGTGTTGACTATCGTGATTTGAATCGTGCAAGTCCGAAGGATAATTTCCCGTTACCACACATCGATACTCTGGTTGATAATACAACCAAATTTTCGTTATTTTCGTTCATGGATGGATTCTCGGGATATAATCAAATTAAAATGGCACCGGAAGATATGGAGAAAACGACCTTTATCACGTTGTGGGGAACATTCTGTTATAAGGTGATGTCTTTCGGACTCAAGAATGCTGGGGCAACATACCAAAGGGCAATGGTGACACTTTTTCATGATATGATGCATAAGGAAATTGAAGTTTATGTGGATGACATGATTGCAAAGTCTGAATTAGAAGAGGAGCATATTTTCAATCTAAGGAAATTATTTGAGAGGCTAAGAAAGTACAAACTCAGGTTAAATCCTGCCAAATGCACGTTTGGAGTAAAGTCTGGAAAATTGTTGGGCTTTATTGTCAGCCAAAGAGGGATAGAAGTTGATCCTGACAAAGTAAGAGCGATAACGGAAATGCCTGCGCCCAGAACAGAAAAGGAGGTTCGAGGTTTTTTGGGAAGATTGAACTACATTGCTAGGTTCATCTCCCAATTAATTGCTACTTGTGAACCAATGTTCAAATTACTACGGAAAAATCAGGCCGTAGTCTGGAATGAAGATTGTCAAGTTGCTTTTGAAAAGGTCAAACAATACCTGCAAGACCCTCCTGTATTGCGTCCACCTATGCCAGGAAGACCGCTCATTTTGTATTTGACTGTATTGGATAATTCAATGGGTTGTGTATTGGATCAGCATGATGAAGACGGGAAAAGAGAGCATGCTATATATTACTTGAGCAAAAGATTCACAGATTGCGAACAACGATATTCGTCGTTAGAGCGAACTTGTTGTGCACTGGCGTGGGCTACTCATCGTCTAAGGCAATACATGTTGAGCCACTCTACTTGGTTGATATCCAAGATGGATCCTATCAAGTATATTTTTGAAAAGCCTGCTCTCACTGGAAGGATAGCTCGATGGCAGATGCTATTGTCAGAGTACGACATTGTATATGTTACTCAGAAATCTATCAAGGGTAGCGCTTTAGCGGAATATTTAGCCCATAAACCCATTAGTGATTATCAGCCGATGCAACCTGAATTTCCTGATGAAGATATCATGGCTTTATTTGCTGAGAACAAAGAGGACAAAGATGAAAAAGCATGGACGGTATTATTCGATGGGGCCTCGAATGTAATGGGGCATGGAATAGGGGCAGTGCTTATCTCTCCTAAGAATCAATACATTCCAATGACGACAAGGTTGTGTTTTAATTGCACGAATAATATCGCAGAATATGAAGCCTGTGCCATGGGTATTCGAGCAGCAATAGAGTCTAAAGCAAAAATTCTGGATGTATATGGAGATTCAGCTTTGGTCATCCATCAATTGAAGGGAGAATGGGAGACTAGGGATACTAAATTAATTCCATACCAAGCTTACATCAGGGGATTAATTGAGTATTTCGATTCCATCACGTTTAATCATATACCGCGAGAAGATAATCAATTAGCAGACGCATTGGCTACCTTGTCATCGATGTTTGAAGTTGATCAAGATGCAGAATTGCCAATGATTGAAATGAAGAGTCATGCGAAGCCAGCGTATTGTCATTTTATCGAAGAGGAGGTAGATGGTAAATCTTGGTACTTTGATATCAAGCATTATCTTAGGACCCGAGAATATCCAGAGAAGGCATCAGAAAACGATAAAAGGGCGTTAAGGAGGTTGGTTGGCAGTTTCATTTTGAGTGGGGATATTCTATATAAGAGGAATCATGATATGGTTCTCCTTAGATGCGTAAATGCAAAAGAAGCCGAGCTGATACTAAAAGAAGTACACGAGGGTACATTTGGCACGCACATGAATGGGCACTCAATGGCCAGGAAGATACTGAGAGCGGGGTATTTTTGGTTGACTATGGAAAATGATTGCTGTACACATGTGAGAAAGTGTGAGAAATGCCAGGTATACGCAAGTAATATCAATGTTCCACCCACGACCTTGAACGTGTTGTCTACACCATGGCCCTTTTCGATGTGGGGAATAGATGTCATCGGAGCTATAGAGCCAAAGGCGTCAAATGGACATCGTTTCATATTAGTCGCAATCGACTACTTCACCAAGTGGGTTGAGGCCGCTTCTTATGCTAATGTGACCAGAAAGGTGGTGACCAAGTTCATAAAAAGGGAGTTGATTTGCAGATACAGGCTCCCTAACAGGATCATCACTGATAATGCCACTAACTTGAATAACCAGATGATGACAGAGTTATGTGAGGAATTCAAAATTCATCATCTTAATTCTTCTCCTTATCGTCTAAAGATGAATGGGGCAGTGGAGGCTGCTAACAAAAATATCAAGAAGATTGTGCAGAAGATGGTGGTCACATATAAGGATTGGCATGAAATGCTTCCTTTTGCTTTACATGGTTATCGCACTTCTGTACGAACATCGACTGGGGCAACGCCTTTCTCGCTTGTATATGGAATGGAAGCAGTACTTCCGTTTGAAGTGGAAATTCCGTCCTTACGAGTTTTAATGGAAACCCAATTAGAAGAGGCGGAATGGGTTCAAGCTCGTTTCGACCAGCTCAATCTCATCGACGAAAAAAGATTAACAGCAGTATGCCATGGACAATTGTACCAAAGAAGAATGAAGAAGGCATTTGACAAAAAGGTACACCCAAGAGAATTTCATGAAGGTGAGCTGGTGTTGAAGAAGATTCTACCCATACAAAAGGATCATAGAGGCAAATGGACTCCAAATTATGAAGGGCCATTTGTAGTGAAGAAAGCATTTTCTGGTGGGGCACTAATTCTCACGAGAATGGACGGAGAGGAGTTACCATTGCCAGTTAATTCTGATGCAGTAAAAAAGTTTTACGCATAATGATTCCGTGATAGTGGTTGCTATTAAAGGGATGTTGATATTATCTTTAAAGCTTATTGTACTCTGTGTTTTTTCACTAAATAAAGTTCACGTGATTTCATTCATATTTTGGTTGTTTGCATTCCATCTGAAATATTGCATGTCACGCTGAGCTGTTAAGTAGTTAAGGGGAAATGAAAATGAAAATAAGTAAATGCGTGTTGATAAAAGCATCACAGGTATATCAGGTTGGCGAGCTCGGTCCTGGAGGATGTCGAAAAGGAAAAACGGAAAAAAGGTAACAAAAAAAGAAAGGTCACATGTTGAATTTGTTGATAATAAAGTTGTCAAGGACATAGTATTTTCGAAAAAAATTGTGAAAAATACAGTTGGTGAGTACTTCCCTGATTCGAGGTTTTGGGAGTAACAAGTGTTCTTTCTTGATAAAGCATCTGCATTCACATTACTTGAACCCTAATTTTTTTTTTCGTTTCCCGTAAGATGAAGGATTTCGCCATACGCCTAATATTGGGGCAGTTTTCATTATGTTACATATCACCGATAATCCGTTGATCAGGGAGATACAAAAAAAAAAACAAAAAAAAAACAAAAAAAAATAATAAAAAAAAAAGAGGAGAAAACAAAGGAAATAAAGCAAAAGAAAAATGAAGGGGATGTGTCAAACACTACATAGTTTTGTTTCAGGTTTAAATTCAAGAGAAAGTCAGACAAACAAGATTCAGAGTGACGTGTGGCCATTTTTTCGTTATCCAATCGTCAAAAGCAGTTCATCCAATTGCACCCCTTTTGAGCCAAAATTCATAATTGTTTTCATCACCCTAGACAAGAATCATTAGCATATCGACGTCAACTTAAAAACATACATCATAAGCATCCAAAGTTGAGGAGGAAATCTCTAAAAGGAAGAAAGAAAAACGAAACAAAAATGAAAAGGAAAGTATCATAAAGGACCACAGCAGGGGCAACAAAAAGAATGATCCAAAGGGAAAGAAAAAAAACAACAATAAAGGATGCCTGAAGTTCAAATCTCTAAAGACAGTTGACTGGGCACCTTGCAAATGATTCTTGTTTAAAGACTTTAACCGTCAAACACTTATTTGGGCCTTCATTATCCTTTCTTTCAAAACCCTTTGACCTTTAGCCACGGTACAAGTCAATAAAAGTCCACGCTGACTGAAGACTGTTTGTCCTAATCTTTCTCACGAATTTAACTTGGAAATAGAATGATGTGGTGAACGACGCATTCAGTTTAAAAAAAAAAAAAGAGGATCTCCCTGTCAATCGAAGGTTATCCAATTTGGGGGAATCTTTCATACCCAAACCTTTTCGCTTTTCCAAAGCATACTTATTGTGCAAAATTGGGGCAGTATGGGAGCCCAACATGTTAATAGCACTTTCCCCCAAATAAGGGACACGCATACGTTAATATTTGCTCACAGAAAATCATTATTCATCTGCTTTTCATAACCATTCTTCCACATCCTATAGGGTTCAAGTTAATTTGGATTGCAAAAAGCGATAAAAAGAATTTTAACTCAGGGTTACACTTTCTTCCTGCTCATCAAAGGGTTGTACCCCTATCAACGTTGTTTTTAAGGAATGCGTTTTGAACGTACATCGTGTTTGATGACAATATTAACAATGGATTCCAAGCATGGAATTTTCAAAAAAAAAAAAATAAAAAAAAATGATGATGATGAAAAGCGAGAGCAAAAAAAACAAACCAAATGAAAGTCTCATGTGTCTATGCATCCACGCATCATCATGACATAACATCATCTTAGAGGAAGCGAGGAGAATTGTTTGCAAAATCTTCATGTTTTACTCGGCATTTATCAACTTTTCAAAGCTGCAAGTCAGGTTTTAGTTTTCTGTTATCGACCCTCTGCATGACAATGGTCGGATTTAAATTTCTGTTCTATGAGTTTGGCCCTCTGCGAGGCAATGGTCAAATCCAAGTTTTGGTTTTCTGTTATCGACCCTTTGCATGGCAATGGTCGGATTTAAATTTCTGTTCTGTGAGTTTGGCCCTCTGCGAGGCAATGGTCAAATCCAGGTTTTAGTTTTCTGTTATCGACCCTCTACATGGCAATGGTCGGATTTAAATTTCTGTTCTGTGAGTTTGGCCCTCTGCGAGGCAATGGTCAAATCCAGGTTTTGGTTTTCTGTTATCGACCCTCTGCATGGCAATGGTCGGATTTAAATTTATGTTCTGTGAGTTTGGCCCTCTGCGAGGCAATGGTCAAATCCAGGTTTTAGTTTTCTGTTATCGACCCTCTGCATGGCAATGGTCGGATTTAAATTTCTGTTCTGTGAGTTTGGCCCTCTGCGAGGCAATGGTCAAATCCAGGTTTTAGTTTTCTGTTATCGACCCTTTGCATGGCAATGGTCGGATTTAAAATTCTGTTCTGTGAGTTTGGCCCTCTGCGAGGCAATGGTCAAATCCAGGTTTTAGTTTTCTGTTATTGACCCTCTGCATGGCAATGGTCGGATTTAAATTTATGTTCTGTGAGTTTGCCCCTCTGTGAGGCAATGGTCAAATCCAGGTTTTAGTTTTTTGTCACTGATACTTTACTTGACATTGGTCGTTTGACATCGTGACTTGAACCATTTTGTCTGTTTTCTTTCATGATTGAAACCCGGACAAAATTAGTGTCTTTATCTTTACTTAGCCTTACTTAAATAATACGAAAAGATTAAATTTTCATATTATTTAGTAATATCTAAGTAAAGAGGGGCAGCTGTCAACACTCAATTTTGTCCGGGTTGTAAAAAATGTGTTTTTTATTTTTCTTTTATTTTATTTCATCTTTTTGTTTTATTCTATTTTTTATGTATTTAGATTTTTGCTTTTAATTCAATTTCTATCTGCAATTTGTTTTAATAAAGTCAATTAATCAAAATAGTTAAAAAAAATAAATAAATAAAAAAAACGGGGGAAATGGGTATGTGAGACGTGTCCGAAGGAGGGGGACCGGGTTTGTTAGAAAGGATTTTTCTAAGATTTTGGAAAGAGAAAAAAGGGGACCAGGTGGTTAGAGGGGATTTTGGGGGCCCGAGATCTTTGGAAGGAAAGAGCGGAGAGAGCGATCAGAGGAGAAAAGAAAGGTTTTAGAGGGTGACGGGAGGAGATCATCGGGGGGAGGCAGAGGAGATCTGAAGTGACGAATACCAGAGGAATTCTCAGGTATGTAGCTTATCCTTTATTCTCTTTCTCATGAAGTATGATAAAATTAGAATGATAACGCATACGAGGATTACCTATAATCTGTTCAAAAACACTATGGTGTGTGGTCATCATCCTTCTCCATGACCGCTTGCTATCATCATCGATCAGCTTGATTCCATAGTTACCATATACATACATCATACTCTCGTTGGAAACTCAGTAAAAATCACTGCCAAAAAACGCTAACCCAGTAATATCCACTTTACTCATTGCACCATTTTTCGTGAAACCCTTACGTCACAAAACTCAAATGGACCCTCTGAAATTCGAAATCTCCTCCACTGGATTCGCTCTTTCGGTGAGGATGAATGGGACGCTGGAGGCGATGGCTTAATACCCCTACTTTGGGCAGGCTTGAGAGGAAAGGAGTGGCTGGTTGTTTTGTGGTTGGCGGTTTGGAAGTGGTAGTCCGCTGTGTGATGGTGACTGTGTAGGTGGCCAAGGAGGTGGCTGAGGAGGAGGACGAGGATAGGCACGGGGAGCCTTATTGTGGCAGTGTTTGTGTTCGTCATGGATGGTAAAAGTTGATGTTAATGGGTGATGATGACACGAACGGATCGGAGATGAAGGTGGAGGAAAACCCTCCCTGAGAATTGCTGGTTTTTGAAGAGAGAAGAATGGAGACGGTGGTGTCTTGGCTGACGGTGGTTCTGGTGGCGCGAGGTATCGCCGGCGAGGCCAAGGCGCGTTCTGTTTGAAGTGTCGGTGGCCGGCTATGGCAGAGGCGGCGGTGAGCTTGTGGTGTCGAGCAGGAGACCTTGGGTCTCTAGAGAAGGCGTGAGCTGGGGAGTGGGAATGAGGATGAACCTCCTGAACCCCTAGGAAATTCTAGGTTAGAAACCATTCAACTAGGCCAGGCCCAGAATTGAACGCACGTCCGGGAACCTTAGGCCCTTTTGGAAGGCTCGTTATTTAGTCTCGTATTCAAACGTCCATTCGGACATTTCTTGGACGGACTATTTGTTAGCCATCTCCCCAACGAACGTCCGTTCGTCATTTCCGATAACGAACGTTCGTCATTAGGCTACACTGTTTAAACGTTTGTTCAATAACGAACGTTCGTCCTTAAGCTTACATTTTTGAACGTCCGTTCGTCGTGTCAATAACGAACGTTCGTCCTTAAGCTTACATTTTTGAACGTCCATTCGTCGTGTCAATAACGAACGTTCGTCCTTTAGCTTACATTTTTGAACGTCCGTTCGTCGTGTCAATAACGAACGTTCGTCCTTAAGCTTACATTTTTGAACGTCCGTTCATCGTGTCAATAACGAACGTTCGTCCTTTAGCTTACATTTTGAACGTCCGTTTGACATTCCAATAACGAACGTTCGTCCTTAAGCTTACATTTTTGAACGTCCGTTCGTTGTGTCAATAACGAACGTTCGTCCTTTAGCTTACATTTTTGAACGTCCGTTCGTCGTGTCAATAACGAACGTTCGTCCTTTAGCTTACATTTTGAACGTCCGTTCGTCGTCTCAATAACGAACGTTCGTCCTTAAGCTTACATTTTTGAACGTCTGTTCGTCATTTCAATAACGAACGTTCGCCTTAAGCTTACATTTTTGAACGTCCGTTCGTCGTGTCAATAACGAACGTTCGTCCTTAAGCTTACATTTTTGAACGTCCGTTCGTCGTGTCAATAACGAACGTTCGTCCTTTAGCTTACATTTTTGAACGTCCGTTCGTCGTGTCAATAACGAACGTTCGTCCTTAAGCTTACATTTTTGAACGTCCGTTCGTCGTGTGAATAACGAACGTTCGTCCTTTAGTTTACATTTTGAACGTCCGTTCGTCGTGTCAATAACGAACGTTCGTCCTTAAGCTTACATTTTTGAACGTCCGTTCGTCGTGTCAATAACGAACGTTCGTCCTTTAGCTTACATTTTTGAACGTCCGTTCGTCGTGTCAATAACGATTTTTCGTCCTTAAGCTTACATTTTTGAACGTCCGTTTGTCATTCCAATAACGAACGTTCGTCCTTAAGCTTCCATTTTTGAACGTCTGTTCGTTATTTCAATAACGAACGTTCGTCATTAAGTCACTGTTTAAACGTCCGTTCAATAACGAGCGTTCGTCATTTAGCCTCTCTGTCTAAACGTCCGTTCGTTATATCTCTAGACGAACGCTCGTCATTCAGCTCACATTTCTAAACGTTCGTCCTCTCCCCAACGAACGCTCGCTATTCTGAATACTGTCCCGAACGTCCGTTCAGCCTCTCCCATTTCTTTTTTTTTTGTTTTGGTTATTTATTTTATTTTCCTTTATTGTCTTATTTTATTTTGTTCTATTTATTTATTTTAAACATCTATTTATCCTTAAATATATATGTAATAATACAATATTTTAAATAAAAGAATTTGCAAAAAAAATATTTTAAAGGTTTAAGCGCACGTGTGACCGCTCGCGTCGTCCTTGTGCTAAAAACCTCTTCTTCTTTCTTATAAAAATTATTACAAAAATATTTTAAAGGTTTAAGCGCACGTGTGACCGCTCGCGTCGTCCTTGTGCTAAAAACCTCTTCTTCTTTCTTATAAAAATTATTACAAAAATTTTTAAAGGTTTAAGCGCACGTGTGACCGCTCGCGTCGTCCTTGCGCTAAAAACCTTTTCCTCTTTTCTTAAATAAAATTTACAAAAAATACGTTTTGAAGGTTAAGCACACGTGTGACCGCTCGCGTCGTCCTTGTGCTAAAAAAGCCTTTTCTTCTTCTTAAATAAAATTTCAAAAATACGTTTAAAGGTTGAACACTTGTGTGATCGTTCGCATCGTCCTAGTGTTCAATACTTTTCTCTCTTATTTACGTAATATTAAACGATGGTATGAGTGCTCGTGCGATCGTTCGCATCAGCCTAGCACTCAATACTCTCAAGTCTTCCTAAATAAGTAAATAACGGTATGAGTGCTCGTGTGATCGTCCGCATCGTCCTAGTGCTTAATATCGTTATTTCTTTTTTTTTAAAATAATTAAACATATTTAAATATCGTTTTAAAGGTATGAGTACTCGTGCGACCGTTCGCGTTGGCCTAGTATTCATTACCTTCTTTTTCTCGAAAATATTAAAAACATAAAATCTCCAAAGATTAAAAACATCTGCTTTTCCAAACAACAAACAATCTCTTACTAGAACTACGTAACCCTGATTTCTCATTTTGAATGAGAATACGTAGGAGCAAGGTCAATCCTTGTCGGGCCCAAAAAACTAAAAAAATATGTTTTGTTTATTTAGAATTTTATTTTAGGGGATAATTAAACATTTTGAAAACCACATCATATTCGTGCATTTAGTTAAAGGTACTGCCTTAGGGTGCTAACACCTTCCCCACGCGTAACCGACTCTCGAACCCAATCTTTGGTTTTCGTGGACCGTGCTTTATCGTTTGGAGGTTTTTCCGTAGTTTTCCATAATAAACTATGGTGGCGACTCCAAATCTCTTTTCGAAACCCGTTTCTTTTTGGATCGTCGTCCCGTCGCGATTCCGGTTGCGACATATATATATTTATATATATATATTTTTTTGAATTGTATAATTTAAAACGTATATTTCCATGAATGTAATACATTCCAAATTATACAACCATGATATATTTCTGATTCCAAAAAAAGTTATTGATTGCACAATCTCATTTAATACACTCATGAAAAATACGACATAGATAGTAAATCCAATAATGTATTTTTAATTGAATTTATTATGTTTTTTTAAAAGTATATTCTACTTCAAATAATGCATTTTAAATAGAAAGAATTAGATAAACATTTATGGTGCGCATGATGTAGGAGTGTGAGATATGTGGTCCTCCATATTCATGATTTTATGTTGGATAGAAAGGTTTTGAATTGAAAAAGGAAACGCAATTAACGTGCTATTAGGGTTGAATGGGACCCATAAATACATATGTGTATAAGCTGACGTAAAAGGCACTGAGCCATGCAAGTGCGCGAAGCATGATATATTCATCGTCTGGGTCCATGTGTCTCATTACTTCCATCGCAATATGATGAATAATGAACAACAATTTCATTCCACTTTCATGCTGATATAAACTACCAGAATTTGTTCATTGGCTGTCAGTCAAATGAATACTGTTAAGTTTACCCTTATGGGTTAGGAGTCTTATATTTGAAAGGATAAGCTATTTGAGGTGATGTTTAAGTCTTCAAAACCTTTCATTTAATAGATTAGTATTTTCCATTGATTATGTTGTTCGACTTTATCCTAATCATTCACGTTTTCCTTAAGTTTAAACCACAAAAAGAAAAAGTATTACTTAATTACCGTCAATTGAGTGAAACTTTTGTCAACGTGGATTTAAAGGAGAAATATTATTAAAAGTTCTAGGTTACATAAGAATAATAAAAATGAAAGAAACAAATTGTATTACATATATATATATATATAAAAGATCTTTATCTACCAGTGCATATTTGGTTTTTTAATTTATGATATATTTTAGTTTTGAAGAAAACAAATAGTGATAATGTTAAAATACCCGATTGCATACAAATCAAAGTCATATACTTCTTTTGATTTCAGCTATTCCAGAACTGAAATTGAAAACTACACAACTTTTACAATTTTTCAAAATTATTATTATTATTTTTAATTATTTAATAACAAGATTTGGTTTTAGTTTTCAAATAACCAAAACTATATATAAGATTTCAGTTATTATAGATCCGATGTTAAAAAGTGCCATAAAAATTTCAAAATTTTTAAAAAATCCTGCTATTTATTTAAAAATTTTATATTAGAAGGATATATGGTCTTAATTTTCACAAAAGTGAAGCCATAATATATCTTTACGATTTCGATTTTCCTGACAAAAAAGTTATAAAAAATTTCAAAATTGTAATTTTTTCTTATTTAATTTTTTTATCTTGAAAATAGCACATGATCTTGATTTTTCGCAAAACCGAATCCATATACATCTATGACTTAGTTTTTTGTAGAACTGAAGTCATATATATTTATGGTTTCATAGACACGAGACTAAAAAGTTGGAAAAAATTTCAAAATTGTCAATAAAAATAATATTTTTATTATTTTATTCAAAGACATTATGCTTCATATTTTTACTTAACTAAGACAATATATCTTAATGGTTTTGATTTCTCTCTACTCAAGGCCAAAAAATTAAAAAAATTAAAAAAAATTAAAAATTGCTACGAAAAATATTTTTCTTTTATTCGTAGACATTATGCCTCAGTTTTTAATAGATGTATTATTGCTTCAATTTTATTAATAACTAAACCCAAATGTCTGCCTAGGATAAATTTAGGCAAAAAATTTACGAACTCATCACCGTGCTTTGTCCTTGCATCATCGATTTTGTGAACTTCTTTGCTCCGTTCACCACTGCAAATTGTTGCGTTCACTAGTGCTGTCATCTGTCTTTCCTTCCCTTTTTCGTTCCACTCCCCCATTTTGATTCACCACGGTCTACAACCATTTTCATTATGCCTTCAGCCACCACTATTCGTAGTTACCACTACCATTGTCCATTGTTCCCAACTTATCTTCCTTTTCCTTAATCTCCTTGAGACCCTGTTGTCACCCACCATTGTTACCGGTCCATGTGATTTTGTTTTTTCATTTTTGGTATTTTATAAAATGTTTTTGTATTTTTTTCTTCAGGTTTTTAGTTCCTCACTTCATACGTTTGGAAATCGGTTACAACTAGTTTCGTGCTCTCTAGTTCATAAAAATTTAATGTATATTTGTATATAAGTATATTTTTTATGTTTAACATATTTATTTTGCATGTTTGATATATGTTGCATTATTTGTTTCTTTAATAATTCGTAATTATATGCGCTCGTATTTTGTTTATTTACGAATTGTTATTGAGTTAGTCTTAGTTTCACATTTGAGATTTGTTTCGGTATGTGGGGTTAAGAACTATACCTTCACACTTTGTGTCACTTCCTTGATACAGATTGTCTATCTTTCTCAATGTCTTATCAAATCTTCTTCTTTAAGGTCCAAGTCCAAGCGGGTGGGTACCTGTTAAAGGCACTCCAACACTTAAGTCAGTTTTCAACTATACCAATCGATTATCACAATTAAGTCTTAAAGGTCTAATAAATGCAATCACCTACCTTACTTCTGTATTTATATGTTTCAAAGGGGGCTTTTGATTAAGGTTGGCTCAATCACGACCCAATATCTCATAAGCATGGTTTTACCTTGTTAATCAAATTATGGAATCTTTAATGTGCAAAATACCGAACGGTTACCAAGTCGATCGACGATTGTTCGGCTAACATTGTTTTGGGGTCACAGGGATGACTTTCTATGTGGTTAACCGATTGGGCTACATAGACCGATCAATCTATACAATATAAGACTTAATACAAAAATTATATACTACCTCCATGTTTTATGAAAGACAATATATGTATTGAATATTGAATTATTCGGTTAAACAATTTAAAATGATTAATCACTTTATATACATATATACATATATATATATATATATATATATATATATATATGTATACATATATATATATATATATATATATATATATACATGTATATATATATATATATATATATATTTTATAAAAATAATGTGCATAACAGAATTGCAAAATCCATTCGTGATTTTCTCGCGAACTTTAGGGTTGTTTTTGAACGTTGCTTTTCTCTCTCCACAACCACCGAATTTTTTGCTTTAGTTTTTTTAATGTTGGAAGTTTTTTGCCAGCTGGTGTCACTCTTTACGTGAATTACTCCTCAAGCTAAGGAGGGTTAGTTCCATCATAGGCTCTATACATAAAGCACTCCAGTCACTCAAAAATAATCATCAGAAATCACTCTTCTCTTATTCTCTATTCTCTTAGTTTCATTCTTACTCTTTTCTTCTTTTCCTAAAAATATTCTGGGATTATTTTATACTCTCTTTAGAGATCCTTACTAGTTCTGAGATCCTCAGAAATGTTATGGGAAGTTCCTGTTGTATCTTGGGGGACTTGCACAATACACTGTGGATAAGTCCTTAAGGACAGTGAAACTACACGCCTCAGGAAATTTTGTTCGTGATTCTGTCAGCTTTTTACAACAATCTTAAGGACTTATGGATGACATCAACAACATGCCTTCGAAGAGCCAAACCATTGTTTCTGGAACTCAAACGGTCTTCGCGAAATCACTTTCGGACATGTCAAAAGTCGAGGTCTTCTCAAGACAGAACTTCCGGAGGCTGTCAACGCGTTCGCAGCAGCGGTGACTTCTAATCGCATTTGTAGGGACCATGGATGAGGATGAAGAAGAGGGAGACAAGGCGACAACTTGGAGTTCGTTGGAGTTAGGATGATGAATCCTAATTTTCATGTGTCGTGCCTTTGTAATGTTTGAGGAAAGGTGGAGAAGATTTCTCTCAAGAGAAAGAAAAAGAAATAAGAAGATGAGGCTAGGTACTTGAGTAATTTTTTCGTATACTTACCTACAAATGAGAGAAGCACAACTAGGTATTATCTTGTTTACCAATCTTAAATATTTTAAAATTATGGGGGTATAGGTAATTTTACTTAATTACTCAAAAAAATAAATTTGGCTTTTTCACCTAATGATACTAATAGTACTCTAAATATGAAAATAGAGAATATGTCATTATATATTTATATGTGAATGACATGTTAATGATTGATACATGCAATGAGATTTTCACTAGAACTACATTGTTTCTAGGATCAAAATTTGAAATGGAAGACATGGGTGAAGCCAATGTGATTTTAGGTATTAGAATTATAAGGAAGGGAGATAGTATATTACTATCTCAAGAACAATACATTGAGAAACTTCTTAAGAAGTTTGGGTTTTATGACCTGAAACCAGTGAGTACCCTTTATGATACTAACTCTAAATTAATGAAAAATAGAGGAGAATCAATGTCCCAATCTCAGTATGCCCAGATAATTGGGAGCTTACTGCACTTGATGAGTTTTTCTAGACTTGATATTGCTTATGCAGTAGGTAGACTGAGTAGGTACACTCAATGTCCAAATCAAGAACATTGGGATGCACTTTCCAAGCTTATGAGCTACTTAAGAGGTTCAATGGATTATGCCATTGAATATAGTGGATTTCCCGCTGTACTAGAAAGGTACAGTGATGCTAACTGGATCTCTGGATTTTGCAATCTGTGGATTGTGGTTTCCCTATTGCCGGTGGCTAGGAAGAGAATGTGAGGTTTTGGTTTCTTTGAGGAGTGTCTCAAAGGGTTTCTACAGAAAGATGATTGTTCTTTTTGTGTTTTATTCTTCTATATTAGATATGGAGTTGGAGAGGAGATGGCATTGAGAAAGGGTCTCTGTAAACATTGTTGTATAACTCAATCTTTATAGTGAAGTGGCTTTC
Organism: Vigna umbellata; assembly: GCF_029865625.1. Classification (NCBI taxonomy): domain Eukaryota; kingdom Viridiplantae; phylum Streptophyta; class Magnoliopsida; order Fabales; family Fabaceae; genus Vigna; species Vigna umbellata. The sequence goes on along the minus strand of NC_142172.1, from coordinate 9,214,346 downwards.
AATCTTAGTGTAAGAAGTTTTATGCCTTGTTTCTCAACACCAAGAGGGGGGGTAGGGGTGAATTGGTTTTTAATAAAAATGCTTTCATTTCTATCATTTTGGAAATCTTTAGAATGATCTTTAACACATAACACAATAATGAAAATAATGCAGTAAAAGAGTTTAAGGATAGAAAAAAACAAAGCATTTTATACTGGTTCGGCCTCAATGCCTACATCCAGTCTCTTCCAATCAACCTTAGATTGAAAGACCTTCCACTATAAAGATTTGAGTTTTCACAACAAGGCTTTACAGAGAACACCTCTGAAATGTAATCTCCTCTCCAACTCACCAATTTTAAACACAAAAAGTGAAAAAACAGATTCCAAATTCAAAAAATAATTCTACAGGAGTGAATTAAAAGACCAAACAACAAGGACTCTAGGAATTTAAAATACTTAGACGCTTAGTAATGATCTAATACTAAGCTGAATTTCACTCCCACACCAGAAAAATCAAAATAAGGCCAATTCTCGGTGAAAATTGTTTCAATCACTTACTGCTGTGTTTTCACAAAGTGTAACTAAGCTATGCTAGGCATTTCATTGCTTATATGGTATACACTTGCCACTACTTAGCAGTTCAACTGAAAACCAGACTTCATTTGTAATTAACACAAAAACTGATTTTGATGGTATACCCCTTGCCATGACCTAGCATATTCATGAAGAATTGGAGACATCTATGGAAGATAGGCCTATACTCTTTCTCTTGGGCCATCTTAAGCCATCATGAAGATTTACTAGAGTAAGAATAATTTTAGACCTTATATTTTGGGCCAAGTAGTCTAGATTTTATTTGAGCTTTGTATTATGGGTTAAGTAGTCTAGGTTTTATTTGAGCTTTGCATTATGGGCTTGGTAGTGTAGTATTTCAATTGGGCCTTGTATTTTGGGGCAAGTAGAATAAGATTTTGACCAAATAAGCCAACAAAGGGCAAAGGCCCAAAGTTGACTATGGTTTGACATTCAAAATGGTTGTATTGACCAAGGAGTCAACATTTTGGCTAAGCTTGGAGAACAAGGGAGAATAATTTCGTCCTAGACATGTGGAAGCATCCCATTGGAGAGTTTTCCTCCTAGTTAGTGGCCATGTATCACTCTATGAATGGAGATTTTTTCCATAAGTAGTGGCCACTTGTCACTCTCTCATTTGAGAGGATTTTACCACTTGTCTCCCTCCTATTGGAGTGGATTTCTCATTGCTCTCCAAGCCAAACAAGGTGGCTCTTTTAGGTTAAAGTTTCAGCCCATTTTGGGACACCTTAGCTCATAAATAGAGTTGATGTTCATAATGTAATCACCTTTGATTTAGAGTAAAGTTATGCTGTCATTTTTGTGCCATACTACTCTTTTAGGGTCACCCTAGGCTAGAGCAACCCAAGTGGCCTCCTCTAGCCACCTTCCTCTAAGAGTTGGCCCAACCTCTCTTAGAGAACCACCAAACACACCTTCCATCACCATTCAAACACCCAAAACCATGACAACCTTCACCTTATACCACCACCATTTCGCATTCCATCTAAAACCTTTTGCATCTTGTTCTTGCTGGCCTCGTTGCTTCTAGATTTGGCTTGTCCTAGTTAGAGAATTGCCATCATTTGGTATCAAGAGCCTTGGTTCTTCAAAGAGCTAAGTTTCTTGGTCTTTATCCTTTGTTATTTCCTTATTGTTTAATGCTTTCCTTTCTTGTCTTTTTTTTAGTTTTTACTTGTTCATTTTTTGTGTTTTATGGTTCTAGTTTCTACTATCCTTTGGAACCATTCCATTTTCACCAATAAGGTTTCCATTTTGTGTTAATAAGCTTTTGTTGGGTCTTTTATTGATTTATGTTTGGTGCATTTCATTGATTGAGTCATTTTAAGTTTTTAATCCATCCATGTTTGTCTAGAGTCATGTGTAGTTCTTTTCTTATCAATTTTCTCTAATAACTTTGAAAAATCATCAAAAAAATATATAACTTAGTTTGCAAAACTGCATCATATACAACCATTTGAGGGTTTTATCTTTGATGTTTTGGGTTCATACTTGCCATTAGGTCATTGAAAAGCTCTTAAAATATTTTTTCTCTATTGATGTTTTTAGTTTTCAACTCCATTTTTGATTATAGTAGGATCCTCTTCTATTTTGTGTTTCTTGTCTTTGTGGCTTTTAAAACCCATATATCACCTCTGTTCCAAGTGTGTTGTGGTCTTATTGTTCACCTTAATAGAGTGGAAAAAGAAGTTCTAAAAGATTTTAAGCAAAAGGCTTCAAAAGAGTACCAAAAGAGAGCCTATAAAAAGTGCTGAAAAAAAATTGTGTGCTTGGACCACTACCACTGTTTTTTGTGCAATCTGTTTGGAAGGTTTTGCTCACTATTTTTGGGATTTTTCTCTTCACTTTCTAGTGGCTAAAATTCTTTGCTATGATGTTAAAAGACAAGAACCACCAACTTTTTTTCTAGTAATTTTTGTTTTATAAATCTATTCTATCACCTTTCATTAGGATTTCTTTTGAGTGCTAACCTTTCTTTCTTAAACTTTAATTTCTTGCTTGTCTTCTTGGATATCTTAGTTTTTTCATAATTAAATTCCTTTTGCAAAGCCTTTCTTGTTTTTGGACCTTTTTATTGCTTTTATTCCTTGTTTCTTCTTGCACAATTTTGGTTTTGGTTACTTTATGTGGTGTAGGTTCTCTTTGTGAGGTGATCCAATATCTTAGAGGTATCCTTCTAAGTTGTGGAGACCCAAAGGGAGCTTGAAGTCTAGAGTGTTAGCCAAAAGGAAAGGAGAGAAACACCTTGGGAGGTAGCCTTGATTTGGTTGTAATTTTTGGCTTTGTAATCTTTCTTTCTTTTTTTCTCTTGTAACTCATAGCCTTGTTAGGTGTCTTGGGGGAATCTTTAGTGCTCAATCCCATATCCTAACAAGAACCTTTATTTCTTAGTAAATTTCGTTTTTAGTTGGTTGGTTGGAGGAACCAAAGTTCTTCTAACTTAATCATTATAGCTAGTTTATTTTCTTTCTTTAATTGTGATAGCTTAGTGCGTGTCAACTTTAATTTCAACTTTAGTTCCCTTTGAGAAATTTGGTTCAAGAGTGCCTAAGGTAAACTTTGGCTAGAAAAGGTTTGGTATTTAAGAAATCCATTGTGATTCACCTCCCTTTCCAGGAAGTGAACTTAGGTGTCTTTTGCCTCCTTAAGTCTCTTAAGGAACTTTCTTTGAAATTTAAGTATTTGTTTGTTGTATTGCATATTTTTGAAAACCTTTAAGGATGTCTAAGACTAATTACTTTGAAATAAGAAGTAACTCTAGTGAGGATGTAAAACCCACTTTGAAAAATTTAGCAAAAGAGCTAAAGTCGCTTAAAATTTGGCATACAAGGAGGATTTCTAAAACTCCAACTTAACTTACACACTATGAGGTAGATAGTAGGCTTGTAAACCAATACTGTTAATCTCACCCACATAGAATCCATGATAGAGAGCACACTCCAAGAGAGGTAAGAGTAGACCTCCCCTATTTCCATGGTAAAGAAGATGTTGAGGAATACTTAGATTGAGCGATGAAAGTTGAACAAGTCTTTGAGTGTCATCAAGTGAGTGAGGAAAGAAAGGTCACATTGGCCACATTGAGTTTCCAAGGGAATGCAATGTATTGGTGGACCTCCCTTGTGAGAGAGAGAAGACTCTCTAATTTTCCCTAAGTCACCTATTGGAATGACTTGAAAAGTGCCATGAGAAGAAGGCACATTCCCTCATACTATCATAGGGAGCTAATGGACAAACTCCAAAGGCTCCAACAAAGAGACATGAGCATTGAGAGCTATAGGCAAAATATGGAGCTCTACATGTTGAGGGTAAGAATTAGGGAGGAAGAAGAGACCATCATCTTTAGGTTTCTAAGTGGTCTTAATCTTGAGATTAGGGATAGAGTGGAATTGTTGCCCTACCAAGACTTAAATGACTTGGTACAAATTTGCATTAACGTAGAGCAACAACTCTTAAGAAAGGGTTTGAAAGCTTTCCACTCTAACTCTAATGTTAAGAAAGACTACAAGAGGAAGGGTAAGTAAGTGGTAGAAAAATAACCCTCTAGGAATCTAGGGAGGGAGAAGAGAAAGAAAAAGAGAGGCTAAGGGTGGGAACATCATCTCATACTCGCATTAGTGAAATTAAGTGTTTCAAGTGTCTTGGTAGAGGTCACATTGCATCACAATGCCCCACCAAAAAGACCATGATCTTAAGGTGTATTGATGTATATAGTAGCCAAGATAAGGAAAGTGAGAGTGAAAGTGAGAGAAGTGGTGCAAAGAAACAAGAAGAAAGCACAAGTGAGGATGCCCATCATTGTAAGGGAGAAATTCTTATGATAAGAAGGGTTCTCCATAATCAACCTAGTTCACAAGAGCACACACAAAAAGATAACATCTTCCACACTAGATGTAAAATCTTAGAAAAAACATGTTCCCTTGTTGTGATAGTGGCTCATGTTCAAATTGTTGTAGCACTAGGTTGGTTAAAAGGCTTGGATTAGCTACTTTTCTTCATCCTCAATCTTATAAACTTCAATGGATCAATGAGGACAAGGAATTGGAAGTTAATCAACAGGTGATGGTCAAGCTATCCATAGGGAATTATGAAGATAGTGTGTTATGTGATATAGTACCTATGGATGCTTGTCACATTTTATTGGGAAGGCCTTGGCTTTCTTATAGAGAATCTCTACATAATGGCCACACCAATGAAATAATCATCACTCACCATAAAATGAAGTTTGTACTTCATCCTCTCACACCTTCTCAAGTGGAAGAGAAACAAGCACAAATGACAAAGAAAATAGGAAAAGAAAGAGAAAAAGAAGAAGGTGAAAAGAAAATAAAAGACACCTTTTGTTCTAAGTGTCAAAGCATGATGCACAAGTCTGAAGAATGCTCCAACAAGAAAATTATGATGTTAAGGGCCAAAAGCTTGTGTAAAAGTGTAAAGGTCTCCTTGCCATCTTCCTCTAGAAGCAAGGAAAGACCCAAAACATCCTTGTGTGGGAAATAAATTTTCAATCCAACTTTCCAAGACCTTAATCATTCATTTGATTTAAGGTGTATCCTTACTGGGAGCTATATCCTTCACATACTCACTATTATAACCGTTAGAAAAGAATTTGCCTTGTTTCCTTTACCAAGAGGGAAGGGGGAGGGGGAGGGAGGGCGAGGCTTCTGGAGATAGGTGATCAATAAAAAAAATTTCTTTTCAAATCTTTTTGCAAACTTAGAATGTTCTTGAATCTATCTTGCAATCCAAGTACTAAACACATTCAATTGAAAGTAAAAGAGATAAGGAAAGAAATACAAATAGAGGATTTATATTGGTTTGGCCTCAATGCATACATCCAGTTTCCTTCCAATCAACCTTAGATTGAAGGTTCTTTCGCTATAATGATTTGAGTTTTACACCAAAGGTTTTACAGAGAACTCTCTCAAAATGTAAACACGTATCCCACTCAACAATCAAATTTAGAAAGATAACACCTGCATAAAGAACGACACGTCTCCATTGCAAAACCCTTTGAGAATCCACTCTCAAAGTACCAAAAGCTCCTCACTCTTTTTCCTGGCCGCACACAGGGAACAACACATTCCAAGATTGCAGAATCACGTTTCTAATCAATGTAGAAACACCTCAGTAGTGTAGAGAATGATCAGTCAATACGTTTACAGTTCGTCACCACAAGAATCCTTAAAGTTTCTTCCAATTCTTTTAGTTATTGATTCTTGGAGCATTTCAGCACACCTGTAATTCTTTCCTCAATTCACAATATCAGATATGAAAGTTTAGAAATGATAAATAATTCTTTAGATGTGTGCAATGCGTCAATTTATAGTTATCTCATATCATACACAAATCAATCGATTACGTTAGTAATGTAATCGGTTACATTAATAGCTGATGTAACAAAATTACAATTAACACAATTCTAATTGAATCCACAATTAATGTAATCGATTCACAATAAATACTAGTCAGCATATTTGAAGAATATGACTGTTATTACAGTTATGACATATCTTGAAAATAATTTTCAAATGATAATAGACCTAATTGATTACATAAATAGTGTAATCAATTAAGCTCTACACTTAAACAAATTTTGAAAACTTTTTCACTTCAAAAACTCATCACAGCATATTTCAAAATGATATATGCAAAGACACGAGTTTTAATCGATTTTACACTTAATGTAATCGACTAAAACTTGTTGTTTTGCCACAGTTCAAAACATAAGCTGTCTGATGAACTTAATTGATTACAACTTCATTATAATCGATTAATTCATACATAATTGCTTTGTGCTTGTGGTTTTATCACAATAAAACATTTAGTATGCATACAGAAGATATAAACAATATTATGATCACGTGCAGACCAATCAACATATCATCATATGTTTTAATCACAACAAAACATTTATATACCAACATATGTATCAATCATAAATACATATTTCTGTTGTGTCATGAAAACATATATTTTGTTACAATCAATGTGTTGTGATCATAAAAAATAAACACATCAGGGAATGAGTTCAACACTTATATTGCTCCCCCTATCAACAATCTTCCTTTTTTTTTTGATGAATCACAACCATGATGTATAAAACAACCATGATGTTCAATGCACATCTAGAAATTGTTTTCAATCAGATATAGATAGATACACAGTCCTAAACATGTTAACAATCAGTATTAACAATTTCAACTATCTAATCAATTTCAAACAATTTCAACTATCTTTCTTGTTGATTCAATCAAGAAATTTCAACTATCTCATCAATTTCAACTATCTTTTCCCCTCAGGGCATTAGCAAAAAAGGTATAAGTGCACAATGTATATGTAAAGCACAATGTATGTGTAAAGCACAGAGACAATGAATCAAATTGAGATACATCAACAAATTTATACAATAATAAAAAATGATGCTCCATTGTCAATAATCAGCAGTACAAACAATTTCCATTTCTCCCTTATTCTTATCAATCCATGTAAGATGGTGATAGAAATGAATTTTATCAATATGATATTTAAGCTCCCCCTATCAATATGCAGTATCTCTAAAGCCATTCAAATACATAGATCAGTATCAAAGCAAAAGATAGAGATGTATCAGAGAATATATATCAAAAAAATAGTTTCAAGCAGGTATCATATGAAATGGTAGTAATCAGAATGCTTGAGGTCACTGAACTTATATATGTGCAACATTTAAGAATAGCCATTCACAGCAGATATAAAATGATAAGTCTCAGAATGTATAAACACATATTTCATCAAAATAAGTGATTCAGAGTAAATGAATTAACAGTAAGGAGTTTCAAACCACATTTGAACATATTAATCGATTCTATTGCTTTTGTAGTCGATTAAATTTCATAGAGTAGCTCTTATCCAAATTAGATCATTTGCTAATTCCTGTAAACACTTTTTATACAGTCACAGAACTGCATATCACATTTTTCTCAATCTTTGTTGAGTGTCAGTATAGTTTAAGTATAAATGTGAAATAACAAAATCATCAAGTCAAGTATGATTATGCAAAAAGAAATACGACAGTGAATAACACAATTTTCAATCATACAACAAATTCAGCAGATATAATCAATCAATATCAATCCATCACACAATACTAATGTAACTCAAACTTAAATGATTTCATTCATTGATATTGCCAAAATGATTACAAGTAGAAACCAAAATACAAATGGCTTAATAGCCAAAATTGAACTAGACACCTAAATTTTTTCAAAAGATAGATAAAAGCCATCAATAACATAATAAAAGATAAATTTTAAATTTTTGAAAAATTTGGAAGTCTAGTATAACATTTCAATCAATTTGATTAGTTTTGAAATCGGTTAAGTTCTAACAGTCTCAGATTTTTAAACACACAAAAATACAAAGAACAAATAATCGATTTCATTACTAATGCAATCGGTTAAAAGTCGTGAACATAATTATTCAGTCAATTTTGCAAAGCAGACAAGCAAACATCATATACACACATCAATACACATTCACAAATAAGAACAATGATGCATGTGATTCAGATTTAACAACAAATGTTACCAAAGATGATACTCAAGTGATTTTTGATGAATCCATTGAAATTTCTCCTTGAGTGCTGTCTGTTGCAAGTCCAGTTCATTTTCTTGCAAAACTTTCAAAAGGTTTTGAAGAAGGTACCCAAATGAACTTGAGGCCTTTCATGTTAGTTGCAGGGATCTGTTCTTTGGGAATCCATTTAAATTTTTCCTTAGGAACACCAACCTTTCTATAGTAACAATTTCTAACAGTATGCCCAATAGAGTTACAATAGAAACAGGTAGTAATTAAAGGTTTACTTAAATCAATAAATTTTTTCGAGTTAACTCTTTCACTTTTAGCTTTGTATCCTATTCCCAGTCTATTAATTACTCTCCCTTGTGATCTTAGTACAACATCTAGATTTGATCTACCAAGAGTGAATTTTGCTAGTGTCTTAGTTAGATAATTGATTTTCTCCAAATAAGCATGATAATCCTTGTAATCTTTTTTACAATCATAAGTTTCAGATTTTACATTAATAGCAGATTGTAAAGGTTGATCAAGTTCAATTTTCAGCTTATCATTTTCATCAACAAGGTTATTTATTCGATATTCAAAATCTTTCCTTTCAGAGATTAATCGATTAACCTTGTATTGGAGTTTCATGGCTTATGCATGAAGTTCCTGGAATGCATCCAACAGCTGATCATATCTAACTTCTATAGGCTTATTCTTCCTTCTATCCTAATTATGCTTTCCATCAATTTTCTGCTTCATTTTCAACTCTAAACAGTCAGGTTTGATGTGTCCTTCCTTTCCACATTCATTACATGTAGGAGTTCCAACTTTTCCTTTTCTCCTACCTTCTCTAGAACTGCCTGCAAAATTAGATACAACATTTCTATTTTTCATGAACTTTGTAAATTTCTTTACCATCATGTTCAATACTTTCTTTTGTGACATGTCTGTATCAAAGTCAACATCTGATTCAGTTCTCCTAGAGGTTTTCTTGCTGGTTGCTTTGAGAGCTATAGACTGCTTTTGTTCAGTCTCCTCTTCTTCTTTCAGTCTTCCCAGCTCCAACTCATGTTCCCTGAGCTTACCAAAAAGTGTAGCCATATTCATAGTGGTTAGATCTCTTTATTCATATATATTTGTTACCTTTGGTTGCCAACTCCTATTCAAGCTTTTCATAATATTTATGTTGATATCCTCGTTCTAAGAGGATTTTCTAAGGACAATAAGGTGGTTTACTATGTGGGTGAACCTTTTCTGCACATCATAGATATTCTCTCCAGCCTTCATCCTGAACATCTCGTATTCCTAGATTAGAGAATTCTTTCTGGCTCTTTTCACCTCATTAGTGCCTTCATGAGAGTCACTTCTAGGACTTCCCACATTTCCTTGGCACTCTTGCATGTTAACACCCTGAAAAACTCATCAATGGTAAGTGCAGAAGAGATAACATTTCTAGTCTTTATATCATTTTGAGCTCTTCTATTTTCCTCTTAATTCCACTCAGAAAAGTTTTTCAAAACAAGTTTTCCATCAACTAATTTTTTGGTACAAAAGGACCATTTAACACAGTATCCCATACACCTTTATCTACAAATTCAAGAAAGATTCTCATTCTGATTTTCCAGAAAGCATAATTTTCTCCCGCAAACTGAGGAGGTATATTTGTAGAAGCACCTTCACCGAAGGTCTAGGAAACAGAGGTCATCAGGATCAATTAATCGATTTCACAGAAAGAGTAATCAATTGTTTTTCAAATAACTTTTGAAAACCAGCTCTGGTACCAATTGTTAGAAAAGATTTTGCCTTGTTTCCTTTACTAAGAGGGGAAGGGGGGTGAATTGGTGATCAATAAAAACAATTGCTTTTCAAATATTTTTGTAAACTTACAATGATCTTGAATCTATCTTGCAATCCAAGTAATAAGCGCATGCAATTGAAAGTAAAAGAGATAAGGAAAGAAATACAAAAAGAGGATTTATACTGGTTCGACCTCAATTCCTACATCCAGTTTTCTTCCAATCAACCTTAGATTGAAGGTTATTTCACTATAATGATTTGAGTTTTACACCAAAGGTTTTACAGAGAACTCTCTCAAAATGTAAACACCTCTCCCACTCAACAATCAAATTTAGAAGGATAACACCTGCATAAAGAACCACACGTCTCCACTACAAAACCCTCTGAGAATCCCCTCTCAAAGTACCAAGAGCTCCTCACTCTTCTTCCTGGCCGCATGCACAAGGAAAAACAAAATCCAAGATTGCAGAATCACATTTCTGATCAATGTAGAAACACCTCAGTAGTCCAGAGAATTATGAACCAATACATTCAAAATTTGTCATCATAGGAATCCTTCAAGTTTTTTCTAATTCTTTGAGTTCTTGATTCTTGAAGCCTTTTAGCACACCTGTAATTCTTTACTCAATTCACAATATTAGATATGAAAGTTTAGAAATGATAAAAAATTCTTTAGACGTGTGCAGTGCGTCAATTTATAGTTATCTCATATCAGACGCAAATTAATCGATTACGTTAGTAATGTAATCGGTTACATTAATAGCAGATGTAACATAATTACAATTAACACAGTTCTAATTGAATGCACAATTAATGTAATCGATTCGCAATTAATGTTAGTCAACATATTTGAAAAATGCGACCGTTAATACAGTTATGACATAGCTTGAAAATAATTTTCAAATGATAACAGTCTTAATTGATTACATAAATAGTGTAATCGATTAAGCTCTACACTTAAATAAATTCTGAAAACTTTTTCATTTCAAAAACTGATCACAACATATTTCAAAATGATATCCACAAAGACACGAGTTTTAATCAACTTTACACTTAATGTAATCGGTTAAGACTTGTTGTTTTGCCACAGTTCAAAACATAAGCTTTTTGATGAACTGAATTGATTACAACTTTACTGTAATCGATTAATTCATACATAATTGCTTTGTGTTTGTGGTTTTATCACAATAAAACATATAGTATGCATACAGAAGATATCAACAGTATTATGATCACAGTAGTATGCAGGCCAATCAACATATGATCATATGTTTTAATCAAAACAAATCATTTATATACCAACATATGTATCAATCACAAATACATATTTCTGTTGTATCATGAAAACATATATGTTGTTACAATCAATGTGTTGTCATCATAAAAAATAAACACATAATCAGGGAATGTGTTCAATACTCATATTGCCCCTTATCAATAATAACACTTGTTCTAAGTTGTGTTATAAAATGGGTATTTGACCCTGGTGGAAAACTAAGGAAGAATTGAAGATTATGAAGAAAGGAAGTTGTCTTTAGCCCATGTTGAAGATTTGAGCGCAGATCCTTTTTAAGAGGGAGGGGATGATGGCATACCCCTTGCCATGACCTAGCACATTCATGAAGAATTGGAGACATCTATGGAAGATGGACCTAGACTCTTTCTCTTAGGCCATCTTAAGCCATCATGAAGATTTAGTAGAGTAAGAATAATTCTGGGCCTTATATTTTGGGCCAAGTAGTACATATTTTATTTGTGCTTTGTATTATGGGACTAGTAGTCTAGATTTTATTTGGGCTTTGTATTATGGGCCTAGTAGTGTAAGATTTCAATTGGGCCTTGTATTTTGGGCCAAGTAGAATATGATTTTGACCAAAGTAGTCAACAAAGGGCCAATGCCCAAAGTTGACTATGCGTGGAAATCCAAAATGGGTGTGTTGACCAAGGAGTCAACATTTTGGCTAAGCTTGGAGAACAAGGGAGAAGAATTTCGTCCTAGACTTGTGGAAGCATCCCATTGGAGAGTTTTCCTCCTAGTTAGTGGCCATGTGTCACTCTAGAAATGGAGAGTTTTTCCATAGGTAGTAGCCACTTGTCACTCATTTGAGAGGAACAATCGGTACCGTTATAGAGTCGCGCAGCGGAATAAAATATTCGGAAAGCGTGTTACGGTCACAAATCAAGTTTAATGGTCCGTTTTAGAAAAACAATTTTCTTAGAGAAAATTTATCAAACAGTTGATATGCGTAAAAGATAAAGAGTGTAGGGAATAGAAAATCACACAAGCAATTTTTATCCTGGTTCGATTCAAAAGAATCTACGTCCAGTCGTTAATCATTATAAATAGTGATTAACCTTTTTCACTAAAAAGTTATTTAACAGATTACAAGAAATAATGAATAAAGCAGATAAATAAATCTTCCTTCGACGAACGAACCGGAAGAAGAACACTCTGCCAACTCGAAGAGAACTGCTCCGACTATCAACAAACGAAACACGAGCTTCTCCTATTCACGAGACCAGGCAGAGCACCTTGCTAACTCGAAGAGAGCTTGCTCCGACTATCGACACACGACACGCGAGCCTCTCTTGTTCACGAGACCAAGCAAGGGAACTTGAACTATAGCTTCTGAGAACTTCCTCTGACAAACAGTATTCTGCAAGAGCTTCTGTTCAACAACGTTACCTTCTGATTTCTCCAAATCAAAATATATAGCCAAGTACACTGAATGCCAAAGGACAGCTCCCAACTGCCATGAATAATCGATTATTGTAAGTGATAATCGATTATTCAAGTCCGTTAAAGGTTTTCAAAAATGTGATAATCGATTATATGAAGTGATAATCGATTATTCAAGTATGACTTGTGATAATCGATTATTGCTTAATCATAATCGATTATTGCAGGTTAAAAATGCAAGTTTTACAAGGTTTACAAGAATTTCCTACTACATTTAATTTCTACAACTTGCTTTTAACTAATTCTAATATCTTCTTCAACTAAAACTTCTTGTAGCATCATCAAAACAAATTTCTTCAAGATTTACCAATACTCCTTATTGGTAACAGATTTCTCCTTGCTCTCCAAGCCAACCAAGGTGGCTGTTTTAGGCTAATGTGTCAGCCCATTTTGAGACACCTTAGCCCATAAATAGAGATGTTCTCCATCATGTAATCACCTTTAATTTAGAGTAAAGTTTTGCTGTCATTTTTGTGCCATACTACTCTTTTGAGGTCACCCTAGGCTAGAGTAACCCAAGTCGCCTCCACTAGCCACCTTCCTCCAAGAGTTGGCGCAACCTCTCTTAGAGAACCACCAAACACACCTTCCATCACCATTCAAACAACCAAAACTATGACAACCTCTACCTTATACCACCACCATTCAACATTCCATCTAAAACCTTGAGCATCTTGTTCTTGTTGGCTTGGTTGCTTCTAGATTTGGCTTGTCCTAGCTAGAGCATTGCCATCATATTTAAGCTTAATGCAATGGCCAATTTAGATCTATACTGCTGCCAAATAAACTTGCTCCCGAGCTCTTAGTCATACTTTTCATGGCTCATATGGTGTGCAGTTGTGAAGCAAACAACAAGACTCACTTCAGAATTAAGAATCATGAATTCAAGGCATAAACTAGAAATTAAATGACAAAATAAACAAATAACATGACTGAGACTTAACACAAATGGATTTAGAAATTAAAATGACTCAAACAAAATGAAATGATCGAATAAAATGAAAATAAGATGCAAAGCTTAGAACGACTCAACACACAATTGCAGAACAAACAAGTTTATGGAAACCTAAACACAGAACTTGAGATTCATGAACAAACAAACATATGTGAATCTTATTTAGACATTAAAAAAAACAATATGAGTAGAATGAAACATATTGCTCAAGACAAGACAAGACACTCAAAATGAAGACATAATCAAAATCAAACATTACACAAACAGAGACGGGAATCAAATGAGAAAAAAAAAGTCGAAACATAGAGAAATACTTAGCTTGAAGCATGGAAGCAACCTGAAGCTCTGAATACCACTTGATGGAAGATGCCTGAGGAGAAGACTGATTGAAGTTGTGGGAATGTTATTTGAACTCCTCAAGTTTCCTTCGAAAGTGAAATACGCAGCGGAATATGATGATCTTGAGAGAGAATGAGAAACAGAGAGCAAGCAAACCAAATCTATTAACAGACTCAAGAAAACCCTAAGATCTAAGGTTTGTTCAATGGAAAAAACCTAATTGCAAAGAGAGATCATGAAGTTGAAGGATAAACCCTAAAATAGAGAAGAACACGATTTCGAACCAATTAATCGGATGAAACATGAGTTTAATTAGTAAGAATGGTTCTAAACGAATAATCAATTGGTAGAAATGGACGAAAATGGTGAAAGAAGATGGAAAACATAGAAGAGGAGAGGGAACTAGCTTTGGATGCGAGCTATGGCTGAAACGAGAAATGAATCTCGTAAAACAGTGAGAAACACTAAACATGAGGGAGTGATCTCGAGCAAATGAAGATTTTGGCTCAAGAGAGAAAAACGTAAAATGACGATGTGGTTTGTGAGAGAGAATGCCAAATAAAGATGTGGCTCTCGTGAGGAAGACGTGGCGAAGCCTTACGCATGGTTGAAGGAACGCGCCATGTAGAGGAAGCAGATTGGTGAATAAATACACCATGGAGGAAAGAGAAAGCTATGGAAGCACCATGGAGAAAATGCAAAATGAAGAAATGGAGGATGGTGTTTTGAAGGTGGCTAGAGGAGGATCTCTAGGATTCGCTAGCGTGACTTTCAAGGAAAATTGTATCTGGAATGCTCTCAACAGAAATCAAATTCTCATTCTCAAAAGTATCTAATATAAGGGGTGGAGTTGGGTACTTATAAGGCTCATGCTCCTTACAAGCTAAAAAATACGATACACGTAAAAATAAAATGACAACACTAAGGAAGGTATGTTAGGATGAATTCCATCAATATATCAAAAGCTCGATAGCGTGCTATATCAGAAGGGTTTGGAAAAAAAGTTTCCATTAACACTATTCAACCCCCCGTTCTGGTGTTTTTCGAGTACTTCAAGAGTTAAATGTTATTTAGCCAGTTGGGTTGTTATAAACGAGGATTGGTGAATCTTGTTTGTAACTTTTTAAACTTAGTGAAACCCTAAAGGAGAATTGCACATAACTTAGGTTGTGTCTACCAATATAAAACAAGCTTTTATCTCTGCTCTCTTTTTAATGTGTTTCCAAATGCTTTTAAAAATCCTTAAGCGTTCAACAATTTCTGTAGACTGTCTAACACCGACAAACAACGCCCAATACTTCTTGCGAAATGTTTTCCAACTCTATTCGAATCCCCATCCCGTTATTTGCTTATTATTTCGAAAACCATCAAATGATTACAAAGCCAAGGAGGAGAGACCAATGTTTCTTTTTTCTATTTCATAAGCTTTTAAACCATAAAAGAAGTGATATTGTTTAAAAGTCAGTGTAGTTTTGGTAAGACTGATTTAAAAAAAATTATGTTCTCCTTTTCTGCCATATGTTAATTGATGTTTTGGATAACTGTTTTTTCTTAATAAGTAGGTGCCAATAATTATTTTATGCATGTTCGTCTTTAATAAAAAATAAAAATATTTCACTAAATTGATTATCTTACATCCAAAGTTTTTTGTTTTATTTTATTCGTCAGTTGTGCATTTTACTGAGTCACATTACAATGCGCAACATGTATACGTGAAATTTACTTTTTCAACATTTCATATAAGTGATATCACAATCGTAGCACTTGCACATCGCAAATTGTACAACCTTCTTGGTGCGTGTTGTATTATTTCTTTATTTTTAATTAAAAAAATAGGTTATAATCTTGGTATTAGTCTTGCTATAAACAACTTTGTTTCCGGTAGTTATGATTCAAGCACACAACAATTCAACAATCAATTTTTAAAGTATAATCTTAATATATATTTAACTTATATAAATTTAGAGGTATGTAAAATATTTTTAAATCATATAGACTAAAATACTATGAATAGTAATAAACTAAATATAAGTATACTCAATCAACACACACTATCTCTCTTTATATATATATATATATATATATATATATATATATATATATATATATATATATATATATATATATATATATATATATATATAAATTACTAAGAAGTTTCCTTTAATATATGATATTCATTAAAGTACCATTAATTAATATTAAATAATATGTTTTTGCCTCTTTCTTATAGGTTTATTTGAACGAGTTTCTTTTTGTGTAATTTCTATGACTCATCTTTTATTTTCATCTCATAAGTAATTTAAGTCAACATTTTACTGTCATGAAATAGGTAATTACGTTTATTTAAGGAAAAAGAAAACCTACAAAAGTGAAACCATGTCAAGTTTGCTCAAACAAATCATTAGTAAGTTGCTTTTACATCTATAAATAGTTGTAAAAGTTTTCAAATAGTTCTGTAATATGTAAAACTAGGTCAACACAAGTTAATTTAGGTTTAAATACATTACCAAACACCTTATACATCCAACTAAAAAGAGACAAACAACATCAATTTAAAATTTAGTTATGACACATATATCATTGTTTAGGTATCCACCATATATATAAAACCAGTAATTAGTTTCATATACGTTTAAATTTATTCCCTTTAAAATTTGAACGATCATACATCTTCGAACAAATCATGGCCATGATCAACACATTATCTTTTTCTTATATGGTATGAACTTTTTATTATCGATGTTCTATTACTTTACCTTTTCATTTCAATGTTATTCAATTCACATGTTTTCATTATATTTTAAGTTACCTACATGATTATCAAAAGAATGTCCCTATATACATATTTTCATGGCTAATGGCAACGATTTCTATGTAGGTTAATACAAGGACTATCTCTAAAGTAGCTATGATTTTATTATCAATAATGATGTTTCTTTCTGACACAACCCACTCAGTTGTTTTAGAGTCTAGCGAAAATCATATAAAGTCAGCTACTTTTTTTTCTGAAAAATTTGAAGTGGGGCCAGGAAAAATTGCGGTGAAAACATTATTAGATATTAACTTTCCAAGGGGTCACATTGGGGTCAAGAGTTTTGATGTTGAAGTAGTTGATGAAGTTGGTAATTCAGTACCTTTGTATGAAACATACCTTCATCATTGGTTTGCTGTAAAATATATTGAAAACATTACCATGTCACACTACATTAAACAATCTCACGACCTTAGCAATGGTATCGAATTTGAAAGAAATGATGGTGCATGCCAAGGGTTTTTGCTTCCACATTATTGGGGCTTGGGAGGAGAATCACGAGGAACACATTCAAATCTTCCAGATCCTTTTGCAGTTGAATTAGGTAATGCTGCAAAAATAAAGCGTGGGTTTAGAGAAAAATGGTTGTTTAGCATCATGGTTATCGATACACGTGGAACACATGATAGAAAAGGTTGTACAGAGTGCAGGTGTAAGCTTATGAATCTCCCAAAGGACTTTTACAATGTCACGACAGGCATTAATGGTCAACTGTTGTCTAGAAATTATAAAGGAGGACTCTTTTGTTGTCAAGATAACGTACAATGCAAATTAAGAAATGGTTTTAGTGGCCCAACGAGAAAGCTTTCCCTAAGATACAAAATGAGGTGGGTTGATTGGGATGAACACCAAGTGCCTCTTAAGTTTTACATACTTGATTCAACTGATCGTGTAATATCAAATGGTTCTGCACCAATTCATGATTGTCAGGTAGATTATTTATTCAATACATACTATACTTTACAAATTATAAACAAACTTTTGAGACTAATTTATTTTCCCAACATATGTAAGTAAAATAAATTCCTAAATTTTTTATAGGCAGAGTACACAATCCCGAGAAATCATGACAATGACTTCCCTCATGTTAAAAAAGCATACATCCCAATGACAAAAGGTGGTTATCTTATATATGGCACTGCTCATATGCACACCGGTGTCGTCAATGTTACTCTATATGGACAGGTAATATTTGATATTTGTTGTTCCCATATAGGATATATCATGTCGATAAAGTTACGTTAAATTTTTTTTAATTCATATATTCATCAGGAATAAATTTTGTTGATACTTATATATCTTTATAAGAAATTAAATAGTTTATTGAATCATGTCTATTTTATGATTATGCTTAACTTAGGATGGAAGGGTTTTATGCACTTCAAATCCAAAATACGGAACTGGAAAAGAAGCAGGAAATGAAAAGGGTTACCTAGTTGGAATGTCAGTTTGTTATCCAAAACCTGGTTCCATCAAGATCGAAGATGGAGAAATACTAACACTAGAATCCATATATGAAAACAAGTTTCGTACTGGAGCTATGGGGCATTTCTATATTTACTTGGCAGAACAAATACCAAACAAATATTTGAAGGAAATTTGATGTGAAATTAATTACTTATCTTTCTATGATGACTTAAAGAACTTGTAGTATAATTGGAATACATAAAAACCAATTCTAGACAATCACTATTGTGCTAATGTTGTTTTATTTTTAATCCACTACTTGGTTTATGATTGTGTTATGTTTGTATTATTGTGTTTTCTTAATGCGTTATATGGGACGTATACAATCATTTTTATGTTAATTTAGCTTATAAACCAAAAATAATTTTTTTGTGATCAAAGGGTCAATTTTAATCCATTAACAACAAAAGACTCTATAGAGCTAAGTGAAAATCACACCAAAGTGAAGAGGAAGAAAAAGAAATAAATACAAAACCGCAAATGAATAAATTTTCTCTTGTATTATACAAGCTATTGTTTTTGTACATCTGTCTAAAGGTTCATATAATTAACTTTTGTAAAAGGGAAATCAAAATATCTAGGATGATTGTTCATATAGATAAACTTACGTTACACTTATTGTATTCATTAGTAATAAATTTTTTAATATCCTTTAAAAAAAATTAACTATCTTAATGCAGCATTGCTAAGATTAAGTTTTACATACTTAATATGGAGAATAGTTGTAATACACAAATATATTCTTCGAGTTATTGCTATGTGTATTAATGTTGTTTTACTATTAACCAACAACTTAGTTTATGACGGTGTTATAGTGTTTGGTTAATGTATTGTTTGGAATTTATAAAATTTGTTAGGCCAATAATACACTTAAAAAATGCAGCCTTAGCTTATAATTTAAAAGATGTTGTGAACCATGTGCAAATTTGAGTTCCACAACAATAAAAAGACTTGTGCAAAGTCAATTGAAAATCACACAAAAAAGAACATGAATAAAAAGAAGTACAAAATTGAAAATGAATAAATCATCATCTTTTATATTAAGCAAGTTAAATATTTTTTCTTTAGTTCTGTTTACATAAATACATTTTTTTGTTAGCAAAAGTTTTAGTGTAGAATAATATTGTTATTGATTTATATAAGATATTGAATAATTTAATTTCATATACAAATTTGTAATGATGCAGTACCTTCTAATATTTATCTTATGTATTGAAACTACTCATGAATATTCTTACAATGGATACGCTAATTATTATAATCTTTTGTAAATAAAGTAATGACTTAATAATCAAGTCAGTCCTAATGACTTAAATAATTAAATAGTCCTTCTAAAATTTACTGTCGTATATTTTAAATTTCAATTATAAAATTTTAATTAAAATTATTTATTTAACTTCATTTTTAAAATTAATTTTAATATTCATAATATCAAATTTAAGCATCTATATAACATGTTATCAAAGCATCATGATTGAGGTCACCAGAAACAACCACAACGCATATTTAAATGACAAAATAAATGTTTAAATCATTAACTTCAATGGAACTAATTAACCCACTATCTAATCGAACATAAAAATCCAATACACCAAACACTAAGACGGAAGATAAATGAACTTTACATCACCAATGTACTTAGGAACACTCTGGTTGGAGCTACAACTAGAGAAGATAGCCAAAATGTTTGAAACACAAAGGAGAAGTGGGGAAGAGAGGGGTTTCACGATAAGAAATAAACAAATAAGATGTCCTATGGTTCGACATAAATTTTAAATTTTATGACGGACGGTGACGTCATGCATTGTATATTTTGAAATTTACATTTCAAGCTTAGGACGTTGTGCGCAAAAAAGTTACTCGTAATCACAAAAATATTATTGCATTTCTTTTACTTTGCGTTCTTTTATGTTAGTCAGTAATTCTGCTAGGTTACTCTTTTTTTATTGTTGTTGGTTTGAGTTTCGAGGTTAGTCATACTTTTTATGTATGAGATGAAAGAACACTTAGAAATTTCAAGCATTGTTTTTTCGTTAATGGTGATATGATCAGTGGATTAAAAAAAAGTTTCATACAATGATTGTTTTTTTTTGTTAGAGATTAAGATTTAGGCTGACGGTGTTTTCTTGTGCAAAGTTTTTTATGAGTGCCTAAAAGTATTTTAGCTTGATTTAGTATATAAACACGAATTTTCTTATATTTTTAAAAATTTTTTAGAAGAAATGACATGAATCTCATCCACTAAACATAGATATTCATAGGATTAGGTATGAAAGTTTGTACTTGAGAGTGGAATAGAAACAATGGTAAAAAAATGGTGTATCAAAATAGTGTTCATCACAAATACCCTCTTGGATAACTCGTTAAACATTATCCGACTAAACACTATCGTAAACTCTATAGTAAACAATCTATTGTTTAGATCTAATGTGCCTAATCATAAGAAAAATAGTTATTTTGTATATTGTGTAATGCTCCTTTATCTGTGCAAATCCTATCAAGGATGAAGTGCTTTGTTCAAGTTCTTTACTGATCCAAAAAGACGTTAAGAGATATAGGAATATGCTAGGATTTTTTTCCTCATTGCTTTTTGTGTGATCATCCTTACAACAAAACAATATTTCTCTCCAAAAACACAATATCTAACACAATAAAAAAGGTTACAACAACTTTATCAAAAGTAAATGGCTTAAGTGTAACAGATCTTTCTCGAAGTTTTCTATAAAATGGAGACCTCATGAAGAAGAGAACAAGAACGGTATAATTGAACATACTCTTACGTCGTTGAAATTCTCTCTCTCTCGTTGTGCATCATGTATCGTTGGTAGTTCATGTTTGTAACAAGTTTATGAGATCTTTATTATTTTGATCATAATATCCCTCCTAAGAGAGTTATATTTCTGTACTAGCTTTACACATACTGTTGCTTTTCGATATTGAGAAGTGATTCAAAATTATCGGTTTGCTTAGCTTAGTGGGAGTTGTTAAAGACAAAACCTTCTATTCAAAAAAATGCTCTCTATTTTGAAGTTTAATCAAATAACATTAAAACGAGTTAACAATCAGAAAGTAACCTAGGGTGAAAACACAACACTAGAGCCTAAACCCCAAACAAACACAACCTAGAACTTGAACTCCAAAAATAGAAAAACATAGGAAAACACTTAAGTCTTAGGAAATAGAAAAACATCTAGGCTAAAACACCCAAACGCAAGGCTAAACGATGTTTTGTCTAAAAGCGTCCAAGAGAGATTGAGTTAAACGCTCAATGCTTATAATACCTGGATTAAGAATTTGGCTTCTCTCGAAAACAAAATAGGTTGAGACAATGTCTTTGATAAAATACATTAAAAGACTTAATCATTAAAATATAAAAGAAAGCTTAAGCAAGCTAAACACTATCAGTCTAAAAAGAGAAAAAAGATAATGAAACGTTTACTTGATCAAACGACACCATTAGCTAGACAAATACCTCATCCTTTGGTGGAGTATTTTTCTACGCTTGGTATCTTCAGATAAAAAAACTTAATTACAAAATGCTACCTAACGGTAGGAAATCAAAAAGCATTTTGTTGTTCTAATAAAGCATTAAATGACATTAAATTGTTCAACGTTCAAAAACAACAAAAAGTGATAAGAGAAGTCATATATATTGCATGCACATTTCACTCCAATTTTGTAGATAAGTTATTCTACTCGCATCCATAGTGCTATAAATCAAATATCAAAATGTGGACGTTAGAGACAAAGGAGATATTCACGGAATGTTCCTCACTTGAAGCAAAGTCTAAAAAGATCGTACAACCTACTTCAAGCAAAGGACTGAAAAAGTATGCATGCTCTGACAAAGTTGACTGATACAACGACTACTGCGAAAAGAAGGAAGAGAAAACACAACCATAAAGGCATACTACAAACTCAGTCTAACGGAAAAATATCTAAGAAGCCTATAAATAGAAGATCTTTCAAGAACAAAATCAAGAGGATAGCTCAAAAGCACAAGAAAAGCTTACAACGAAATATCCATCCTAAAGAGAAAAAGAGAAAGAGCTCATGAAAAATAATACATCTGAGCAGAAGAAAAGAGAAGAGAAAAGAAAAAAGAAAGAGATACTCTCGAGCTTATGCGTCAAATTTCTAACTACTATTACAAAGAAGAGAGAAACACTTGCGAGTATTTAGACTGTGTTGTATTGTAATCAAATCCCCTTGTTGAGAGATATAGTTTTAACTACTTGTAAACAATCGTTGATTGCAATTCTGAAGAGAATTAAAACACTTGCAACTAAACTTTGTTTGAGTTGAGGAATCTAGGCGCGGTAGTCTAGTACCAAGAGTGGTTTAAATACTCAAAGGAAATCTCGGCTAAGGTTGTTGAGTACTAGGAGTGGTGTGAATAATCAAAGGAAATCTCGACAGGGTGTTGAATATTAGGAGTGGTGTTAATACTCAAAGGACATCCCGACGAGGTAGCTAAGTACTAGGAGTGGTGCTAGTAGTCATTTGTAATCGTGTGAAGATTATAGTGGAACCCTCTCCAGAGAAGACTGAACGTAGCTAAGTTGGAGCGAACTAGTATAAAATCTCTTGTGTTGTTTTCTCTTCTCTTACCTAAACGATCCTCTTACAAAACCTGCAGTTAAGTTTTATATTTCAAATACAAGAACTTCCAAGCTAAACGATAATTTCTTTTTAAGTAAGTTCTTACAAAATACTACAGTTGATATATTTTGAATAGTACGACAAACTTATCAACGCTTATACATATATTTCAAGTCGAACCTCAAATCTTTTTAAAGAATATTCCAAAAGCTCGATAGAGTGCTATATCAGAAGGGTTGCGAAAAAAGTTTTCATTAACACTATTCAACCCCTTCCCCCCTTTCTGGTGTTTTTCAGGTACTTCAGGAGTTAAATGTTATTTAGCCAGTTGGATTATTATAAACGAGGAATGGTGAATCTCGTTTGTAACTTTTTAAAGTTAGTGGAACCATTTAAGAAGTCTTAAAGGAGAATTGGATCTAACTTAGGTTAAGTGAACCAGTATAAAACAAACTTTATCTCTACCCTCTTTTTAGTGTGTTTCCAAATGTTTTTAAAAATCCTCAAGCGTTCAACCATTTCTTACAGATTGTGTAACACCTGCAAACTGCAAACTGCGTCTAACACTTTTTTTGAAACGTTCTCAAACGCTATTCTACACCCCCATCCCGCCATTTGCTTATTATTTCAAAAACCATCAAATGATTACAAAGTCAAGGAAGAGAGACCAATGTTTATTTTTTCTATTTCATAAGCTTTTAAACCATAAAAGGAGTTATATTGTTTAAAAGTCAATGTAGTTTTGATAAGATTGATTTACAAAAAATTATATTCTCCTTTTCTGCCATATGTCAATTGATGTTT
The DNA here is from genome assembly GCF_029865625.1 of Vigna umbellata. Taxonomy (NCBI): domain Eukaryota; kingdom Viridiplantae; phylum Streptophyta; class Magnoliopsida; order Fabales; family Fabaceae; genus Vigna; species Vigna umbellata. The sequence goes on along the minus strand of NC_142172.1, from coordinate 9,190,710 downwards.
TGGATAATTGTCTTTTCTTCATAAGTAGGTGCCAATGATTATTTTATGCATGTCCATCTTTAATAAAAATAAATATATTGCAATAAATTGATTATCGTACATCCACAGTTTTTGTTTTATTTTATTGGTATGTTGTCCATTTTACTGAGTCACATAATAATGAGCAACATGTATATGTGAAATTTACTTTTTCAGCATTTCATATAAGTGATATCACAATCGTAGCACTTGAACATCGAAAATTATACAACCTTGGTGTGTGTTGCATTATTTGTTTATTTTGATTAAAAAAATAGGTTATAATCATGGTATTAGTCTAGCTATAAACAACTTTGTTTCCGGTAGTTATGATTCAAGGACACAACAATTCAACAATCAATTTTTAAAGTATAATCTTAATATATATTTAACTTATATAAATTTAGAGGTATGTAAAATATTTTTAAATCATATAGACTAAAATACTATGAATAGTAATAAACTAAATATCAAGCATACTCAATCAACACACACTCTCTTTATACAATCCCGAGAAATCATGACAATGACTTCTCTCATGTTAAGAAAGCAGACATCCCAATGACAAAAGGTGGTTATCTTATATATATGACACTACTTATATGCACACTGGTGTTGTCAATGTTACTCTATATGGACAGGTAATATTTGATATTTGTTGTTCCCATATAGGCTATATCATGTTGATAAACTTACGTTAAATTTTTTTTAAATCATATATTCATTAGGAATAAATTTTGTTGATACTTATATATCTTTATAAGAAATTAAATAGTTTATTGAATCATGTCCATTTTTATGATTATGCTTAACTTAGGATGGAAGGGTTTTATGCACTTCAAATCCAAAATACGGAACTAGAAAAGAAGTAGGAAATGAAACAGGTTACCTAGTTGGAATGTTAGTTTGTTATCCAAAACCTGGTTCCATAAAGATCGAAGATGGAGAAATACTAACACTAGAATCCATATATGAAAACAAGTTTTGTACTGGAGCTATGAGACATTTCTACATTTACTTGGCAGAACAAATATCAAACAAGTATTTGAAGGAAATTTGATGTGAAACTAGTTACTTATCTTTCTATGATGACTTAAAGAACTTGTAGTATAATTGAAATACATAAAAACCAATTCTAGACCATCACTATGTGTGCTAATGTTGTTTTAATTTTAATCCACCACTTGGTTTATGATTGTGTTATGTTTGCATTATTGTGTTCTCTTAATGGGTTATATGGGACGTATACAATCATTTTGATGTTAATTGAGCTTATAAACCAAAAATAATTTTTTTTGTTATCAAAGGGTCAATTTTAATCCATTAATAACAAAAGACTCTATAGAGTTAAGTGAAAATCACACCAAAGTGAAGAGGAAGAAAAAGAAATAAATACAAAACTGCAAATGAATAAATTTTCTCTTGTATTATGCAAGCTATTGTTTTTGTACATCTATCTAGAAGTTCATATAATTAACTTTTGTAAAAGGGAAATCAAAATATCTAGGATGATTGTTCATATATATAAACTTACGTTACACTTATTGTATTCATTAGTAATAAATGTTTTTAATGAATTCTATATCCTTTAAAAGAACTAACTATCTTAATGCATCATTGCTAAAATTATGTTTTATATACTTAATATGGAGGATAGTTGTAATATGTGTATTAATATTGTTGTACTATTAACCAACAACTTAGTTTATGATGGTGTTATAGTGTTTGGTTAATGTATTGTTTGGAATTTATAAAATTTGTTAGGCCAATAATACACTTAAAAAAAAATGCAGCCTTGGCTTATAATTTAAAAGATGTTGTGAACCATGTGCAAATTTGATTTCCACAACAATAAAAAGATTTGTGCAGAGTGAATTGAAAATCACACAAAAAAAGAACATGAAGAAAAAGAAGTAAGTACAAAATTGAAAAGGAATAAATCATCATCTTTTATATTAGCAGGTTAAATCACTAGTAAAAAAACACCTTTTTAACTCGTGATATATGCCCCGGTTTTGTAGAAATCGAAGCATTTAAAGACGCGGTGACAGTTTGGAAATTAAGATGAAGTTATATGCTTCGGGTATACAAAAAACCGAGGCATAAAACATTTACGACACCGGTTGATGAAGGACCGAGGCATAAGGATCTGGTACTGCTTCGGTTGATGCAGGACCGAGGCACAAGAACCTGCACATTTTCCAGTAAAGCAGGGCAGAAAGAGCTATGGCCTCGGTTAATAACAGAACCGAGGCGTAATGTGTTGCACCTTTTCAGTGAGCCATTTCTACTCTAAACGTTTCATTTTCCATTTCCCATTTCACGTTTCACTTTCCCTCATCCCCTCCCTCCTCTCCTGCAACCCCTCCCATTCTCCAGTCCCCTCTCCCTCAACTCCATCATTCTCTCACCAGATGACTTCTGCCTCTGCATCCCCAGGACGGTGCGGTGACGGTGCGGCGACGGTGCGGCGAGGCGAGACGAGACGAGATCTGACGAGACGAGACAGTGACGGTGACGAGACGAGACGGTGCAGCGAGGCGAGAGAGCTCCGATAGCGCGGCGAGGCTTGAGAGATCTCGACGGCGCGGCGAGGGAGCTCGCGACGGTGCGGCGAGAGCCCACGACGGTGCGGCGGGAGCCCGCGACGGTGCGGCGGGAGCCCGCGACGGTGCGGCGGGAGCCTGCGACGGTGCGGCGGGAGCCCGCGACGGTGCGGCGAGACAGCCCACGACGGCGGCTGCAATGGCGGAAACCCTTTTCTGCGTTTTTTGGTTTTTGATTTGGTTTTTGGTTTTGTTTCTTTGCAGGTGAATGTCAAAATGGATCTCTGATTTTTTATTTTTGGTTTGGATCTCTGATTTTGGTTTGGATCTCCCATCTGCTCTCTCTGCTTCCTGTTCCCCCTTCTTAGACATCTGAGTTTGTTTGTCAAAGTAATTTTGTCCAAAGACATGGATGAAGAAAATTGTAGAAAAGAGAAAGAAGTGTAACCACAAAGAGAATAAACAAACGTAACAACACTGGTCTCGGTTGAAAATAAAAAAATTAAAAAACTTTACTGCCTCGGTTGTCTGTGAACCGAGTCAGAATCTGAATCCTTTTGATTCGGTTCAGAACCGAGTCAAAAAAATCCATTATTTTTATCTCGTTTGAATATGCACCGGTCGTAGAACCGGTGTCTATAAGTGAAAATGATCGAGACAATATATCTTGATTGCACTAGTGAATATTTTTTCTTTACTTTTGTTTAAATAAATACATTTTTTTTGTTAGCAATAGTTTTAGTGTACAATAATATTGTTAGGCTAATAATATACTAAAAAAAGCAGCCTATTAATTTAGCTTATAATTTAAAAGATGTTGTGAACCATCTGCAAATTTGGGTTCCACAAAGATAAAAAGACTTGTGGAGTGTGAATTGCAAATCAAAGAAAAAGGAAAATGATGAAAAAGGAAAATGATGAAAAAGAAGTAAGTACGAATAAAATACATTCTTTTGTTAGAAAAAGTTTTTGTGTACCATAATAATGTTATTTATTTATGTAAGATTTTGAATAATATAATTTCAAACAAAAATATCATTGCATCTCTTTTACGTTGCGTTCTTTTATGTTAGTCAGTAATTATGTGACGTAGGTTACTCTTTTTCTGTTGTTGTTGGTTTGTGTTTCGAGCTTAGCCATACTTTTTATGTATGTGATGAAAGAACACTTAGAAATTCCAAGCAATGTTTTTTTTTAATGGTGATATGGTGGGTGGATTTAAAAAATGTTTGATACAATGACTCCTTTATATGAGTGTCTAAGAATATTTTAGCTTGATTTAGTATATAAACTGGCATTTTCTTATATTCTTAACATTTTAAAATAAATTACATGAATCTCAACAACTAAACATAGATATTCACACGAACAGAAACAATGGTAAAGAAATCTAAACACAATGATATAAAGAAAAGATAGGATAGAATTTCTTAAAATCATGCCACCGACACGAGTAAAAATATAAGATAGAAATTCTTAGAATGATGCTAGCGAATTGATGGTTAATACTTTGCTTACATTAATCATGAACAATTATTTTGTTTTAATTTTTTTTTCCTAACTTATAATTTATCTACTCTGAACAATTTTTACCTTGAATCTTACTAAATGTTGTTGTAAACAATGTCTTGTTACTAATGGGGAGTCATTTATCATACATACACACTTATATTGATTATCTGTTATATGCTTAAATTTTTCTTTTTTCTGATATTCTATATGCATAAACTACTAGCATAATATTTGTTAATCATTGAAAGGGAGAAATTATTAACACAAGATCGTCCAGGAACCCCTTATTTTGAAGTTTAACAAAATCGTCTATCAAAATAGTGTTCATCGCAAAGGCCGTCTTGGATAACTCGTTAAACGTTATCCGACTAAACATTATTGTAAAATTTATAGTAAACAATCAATTAAACGCTGCTCTCACCCTATTCCTACACCAATTGATCAACTAAGCGAAGATTAATTGGGTTTTCCTAAAACGAAATAAGCAAACGAATTGCACACATTTGAGCAGTTATGCACCAAACAGATTAATTAAGTAAGCGATAATCAACCCAAAATAGACCACTAAGCGTGTTCTAATCGACGATGCACAACAAATTGAATGAAATGTAGATTCAATGCAGCAGATTCAACAATACAATTCAAAAACCTCATGGAAGCAATGCAACGTCACTAATCACCAACCCAAAACAGATTAAGCTATCATTTTGACCGAAATGAAACAAAAAAATGAAATGGGTAACATAACAGCAGAGGCAATGTGAACAGAACTGGAAATGTGAAACTTAATGCAGAAAAACGAAATCAAACAGAAAAATGTTATGCTATATAGAAACGAAATATAGAAGATGAAATGGGAAAACCTAAAACGAAATTGCAGTGCATGGAATTGAAAGTGCAGAAACTAAATTGCAAGATAAGAGTCCAAAATGAAATTGTAGAATCAAAATTATATTGTTGAAATGTAATGTGCTGGAAAACGTAAATAAAACCTAAAACGCCAAATGGGTCCAAGAGCCAAAACACTCCCCAAAAACGAGAATGAAGGGTATGGGACGTTTTCCCCCCTTTTGATGCTAAAACCCTTGTCCCCAAGTCAGCCCACAAATTAGGCTTTTACAACTTTGACCCAAAATGGCCCAATGGTGTAAATCTGTCCAAAAAATACACAAAAAACTATAGAATTAAATCTAAAACGCTTATGTGGAGAGTGGTTGTTGACATTTTTGCCCTCTTGAAATCCTAAAATAATATTCCAAACAATTCCCTGAAATTAATAATGGAAATAATTACGCTCAAATAATTCAAATTAATTAAAATAAAAATTACTGGTCAAATTAAGTCCGAATATCAAAACTGAGGAAATATTGGACAATTAAGCACAATTCCCTAAACAAATGTAGTACAATAAGCTAAGTGAATAGTAGAAAACATTGATTCATCACAGAATTATTTTTCTATACTAGTTTTAAACATACATTTGTTTTTCGATAATAAAAAATGATTTAAAACATTGAAATTGTTTAACTTAGTGGGAGTTAAACATTATTTAGCCAGTTGAGCTGTTGTAAACGAGGAGTGGTGAAACTCGTTTATAACTTGTTAAAGTTAGTGGAACCCTTAAAGAAGTCTTAAAGGAGAATTTGACATAACTTAGGTTGAGTGAACCAGTATAAAATGAGATTTTATCTTTGCCCTCTTTTTAGTGTGTTTCCAAAAGCTTTTAAAAATCCTTAAGCCTTTAACAATGTTTGTAGACTGTTTAACACATACAAACAACGTCTAACACTTTTTGCGAAAATTCCTCAAACTCTATTCGACACCTCATCCGCCATTTCCTTATTATTTCAAAAATCATCAAATGATTACAAAGTCAAAGAAGAAAGAACAATGTTTCCTTTTTCCATATAAGAAGTTTTTAAACCATAAAAGGAGTGATATTGTTTAAAAGTCAGTGTAGTTTTCATAAGCTTGATTTACAAAAAATTATGCTCTGCTTTTCTGCAAAATATGGCAATTCCTACTTTGGACAAGTACTTTTTCTGAATAAGTAGGTGCCAATGATTATTTTATGGATGTTCGTGTTGTATAAAAATAAAAATATTGCAATAAATTGATTATCGTACAACTTTTTGTTTTATTTTGTTCATATGTTGTCCATTTTACTGAGTCACATTACAATGAGAAACATGTATGTGTATGTGTTTGTGTCTGTGTGTCTGTGCATATGTTTGTGTGTGTGTCTGTGTATGTGTTTGTATGTGTGCGTGTCTGCGTCTGTGCGTGTCTGTGGGTGTGTATGTCTATGTGTGTGTCTTTGTGTGTGTGTCCGTGTGTGTCTTTGTGTATGTGTCTCTTGTTTGTGTGTGTCTGTGTGTCTTTGTCTGTTGATAACGATTGAATATACCGTTATCTATGATATAATTTTGATACTAAACGCACCCTTTTTGACTTACAAACTTGCTTGAACTCATGTTTTTGCTTTAGTTTTGCGAATAAGTGAGTAGACGTTATACTTTATGATTTTATCACTAAATTCCCTTTATTTTGTAGCTAATAATGTGCCTGAAAGAATCTCTAACAATATATAGAGCTCTATAGAGCCAAATCAGCCATAAAAGCAAGCAAAACAACAAAAAAAGTGAGTTTTGGAATGCTACCGCAAGGGCTGACCGCCCCTGAGGGGGGCTAAGCGCCAGATTTCTTCCCGCACCACGCCTGGGCGCCCTTCCAGGGGTGCTGAGCTCCAGTTTTCTCCCGCACACCGCCTGTGCGCCCCACTTAAGGTGCTGAGCGCCAGCGTGGATATGGACCTGGTTTCTATTATTTGTTTTTATCTATATAAGGACTTGGACGTCCTAGATTTGTATCTTTTGATGGCTTGAGCATAGAAACACACTTTTGACCCCTTGGAGGCAGATTTGGGGATGTGGGAGCTCTCCTCTTCAGTTTTTATGGTTTTTCTATCTTTTTCATTCCATTGTTGATCTAGTTTGTCCATGACAAGGGGGAACTAAATACAATTTGTTGTTGGGAAAGATGTAACCTCTAAACTCTCACGTATTTGAATTGATTCCAATTTATTTATGCTTCTTTCATTAATTGTTAGGGTTATTCTTCTTTGCTCAATGCTTGTTACGTTTAACTCATTAATGGCATGATTATTGGTTTTCGTGATATGGACACATACGGGGAAACCTAGATCTGGAGAATTTTCTCCCAAAAGCAGTATTGTCTAGACATAGGGATATGAGTTTTGGTCATCTTAAGCTTCTAATCGTAATGCATAATTAATTACTAGTGATACAAGACATTGTGATCTAGTAATTAAGGATATGCTTTCTTCACCGTGACATCGGGTTTTAAGTAATTTAGAAAGTGATATTAACAATTGAATGAAGAAGATGAATTCTTATATGCATGAGAGTAGACTAGGTGAAATCTAAACCCCAACAACATACTCATCTCATATTTTCAACTTCATCCATTTATTCTTGTGTTTAGCCCCAATTGATCAATTGGAACTCATATTTACTTTCTTGTTTTGCATTCAAAACCCAAAATTTTTTCTTCAAAGTCTTAATTAGTTGAGTAATCACATAATTGTCTAGTATCGTGAGTCCTTTGGGAAACGATACTTGGTCTTACCATTTTATTATTACTTGATACGATTCGGTACACTTGCCGATATCTTAACATTTGTGTGTGTCTGTGTGTATTTGTGTGTGTGTCTGTGTGTATCTCTATGTTTGTGTGTGTGTGTGTGTGATTGTTTGTGTGTGTGTGTGTTTGTGTGTCTGCGTCTGTGTGTGTTTGTGCGTGTGTCAGTGTGTGTGTGTGTTTGTATGTGTGTGTGTGTGTTTATATTTTAATATACATATCCTAAAATTCATTAAAAAATTTTAATTTTGTTTCAAATTGATCTTTGAGTGCATATTTGATTGTAGTTGATACTCACTTTTATTTCCATGTGATTCTAGTGTATTTGGGAGAGACGATAAAATCCTATAAGATATCTTAGAGCTTACATTAGAAAATGAAGAACATAATTTTACCCTTATTCAATTGTTAATGATGTAAACGTTTGAAATATTCTTTATATTAAATTGATTTATCTAGTTACTTATATTAAATAAATATTTTGTGTTCAGGTATATGTTTGGTGTGAGTAGCAATACGGGATTGAATGATGTATATAGGTTCATAAACTCCCAACTCATTCATGAATGCAATAAATTTGATGTCATCAAATCATACATCATTAGCTGCTTTGCACGAGGAAAACAAATATATTTTTCCCTCATATTAATGCATAAGTGTAATTTGTTGACTTATAAGTATAATCTATCATCTTAAGGTATAATAATGAAGTTATTTTCAATTTAGGCATCATTGACAACTATTTGTGGTTTCTTTAACGCACAAAACTGATATGTGGTTTTACTCCTTGCACAAGTCTCCCCTCAACCATTTTAAACAAATAAGAGATTGATAAGAACCTTAATATTATGAACTTTCTTTATTACATAAGTGTATCATAAAACATTCCCTTCTTTATAATTCAATTGCAAGACATAACATGTTATTAAGAAAATCAACTATTAAGGCTACAAAGCTTGCATGGTTGTCCCTCAAGGTTTGGTAGTTTTTTCCACATATTTATAATTGTTTAACTCCTTTTCTTCATCAATTATTTATAATTATGCTCACATAATAAACAAACTAGCTCATATGAGTGCAATTACTATGTAATGCACTAGATGATAATCATTGTTCGTGCTTGCATTACAACTAGTTAGAAAATCAGTAATAATTGGTGTTGTTGAATAAAACTTTGCAACTTTGCTTTTTTATATACTAATTGAAATTATTGTTTTTTTGTGTAAAAAATTCAAGAATTCTACACCAATTCCCGGTAAGTCAAATTATTATTTAAATAAAGCTTGTGCAAAATACATAATATAAATGTACAATAGTATTTAACACATTTCCTTGTTATAAGATATTATATTCTTAAGGATTTAGCATAAATGTTGGAAGGGTAGCATTTAACACATTTACTTATCTAGATTTTGACTTATTCTAGGTGTGATGAATGTATAAGTTGAGTTTATGTGCTATGTTGTAAGGATAGCATTTAAGACATTTACCTGTCCATGTTCTGCTTCTGTGTTGGGTTTTCATGCATGTTTAATATATGGGTGTTGCTCCCTCCACCACCACACCTTTCTCCCTCCACCTCCCATTTACTATTTTGTCCCTAACTAAAATTTTATTTTTAGGGTTATTTTTTAATTTTACCCATTCACAACCTATTCCACTAATAACCTATTCTAGTGTCCCGTACATGAGTAAAATACTTTTCTTTCATTTTAACATTATATTTCTTCCTCTCTTTCTTTCGTCTCTGTGAGATACTACAAGTTGCAAAGGTTAGTGATGGTGGAAAGAATTATCAAGCAGTCTCCCTCTCGTGGTGCAGTGTGTGGAGTGGTGCAGTGCGTGTGTTGCTTCCTCAAGGTGCGTATTCAAATAAACCTTTAAATGAAACCCTAAAATAAAAAACGTAACCTTTAAGACATCCTTCAACGGATGTCAACATCCGTTTAAGGTAAAACGGATGTCGACATCCGTTTTTCCTTAAACGGATGTTGACATCTATTGAAGGATGTCACCTCAGGTTACGTTTTTTATTTTAGGGTTTGTTTTATTAGTTTATTCTTTATTTTGGAAATATTTTAATAATTTAATTTAAATATTTTGATTTATTATTTTTGAATATATTTTTAATGTATTTTAATAATGTAAGGAAAATGAAGAAGAAAGAAATGAGGGAGGAGAAGTGAAACGAAGAAGACAAATGGGGTTGCAGAGTAAAACGGAAGACAAATTGTTAAACGGAAACGAGAGATGGAAAGATTGGGTGCAGGGAGTAAAGTAGGAGAACTAGGTTTGAAATAAATTAAAATAGTAAAAGTAAAAAATTTTAATCTGAGGATATAATTGGAATTAAAAAAAATTGGGAAGGTGGAGGAAGAAAGGTGTGATGGTGGAGGGAACAACACCCTTAATATATAGCCTGAAACAAAAATAGAAAAAAAAAATTAAGAAAGATGTTCGGCTTTAATTATATACAAAACCGAAGCAGAGTATTTGGCTTCTGTTTAGATCATAATCAAAGCCAAATACCCTTTAAAAAAACAAATATTTTAAAAAAACAACATTAGACTTCAATTATATATATAATCAAAATATAAAAGAGATTTAATATTAGTTATAAGAAGAACCGATATTATATGCGCTTTCTGATTTAATAATATTATTTAATTTTAAGGATATTTGGCTTAGGTTCTAACGAGCTAAATACTTTTAAAAATAATAATATTTAGAAAAGGTATATGACATTGCTTCTTCTTATAATCAAAATCAAATTCATTTTTTTTATTATATAAAAAAAATACGACCTAAGTTCTTCCTGTAAGTTAGACCAAATCAACTTTTTTATTTTATTTTTATTATTTATTTATGGTTTAGTACTTCGGTTTTTATTAAATTGTAACAAAATACTGAAAATTATTTTTCAGTTCATAATCGAAACTAAAAACTATTTTTTATCTAGTTTTGATATGCTTTAATTGTAAAACTCAAACTTAATGTGTGAAATAATCATTGCCATCTCTTCTTGACACACTAGTGATCTCTCTCTTTTTGGCAATTACAAAAAAACCATTGACAAAAAAATAAAAAAATATAATAAATAAATGGTAGACAATTTAACTAAATGAATGCTTCTAAATTCATTTTTGAATATGACTTTATGTGTAGATGGAAAAATGAGTTACCTATCCCATTTTAGACCGGGTTGACTATATGGGTTAAAATTTGTATCCAACCTTGTAACGTTTCACCGTGTACATCCAATACTTTCACAGCTTGCATCTCCAAGTTTTCCTAAAATACTTATTATGTCCTACGGAAAAATATCTAAAAATTTGTCTTCTACGTAAAAATATCTAATGGATTTTAAAATTTTTTCTTCATCAAATTTTGAAATTTGATAAAAAAAAATATCAGATTTTGAAATTTGATGAAAACCAATTAATTTCATAAAATGCCTATTATTTTTATTTTAGTTTTTTTAATATAACTATTAAGATAATATAAATTTTATTATAGTAATTATTAAAATATGAAAATGTATTAAATAATATTAAAATTTAAAATTAAATTAAATAATTATAAAATTTTAAATAGAAGAAAAAGTTTTTTAAAAAATTGTTAATCGGTTTTCGAAATCCGTTAACATCATCCAAAATCCGATAAAATTTCTTTTACAATTTTATTTTTATTGAAAACTTAATAATTATTTAATTTAATTTAATATTTTAATAAAATTATTATATTTAAATATATTAAATCAAATTTTATATTATTATTATTTATTTTTATTATTTTTAGTTTTAATTTTTATTATTACTACTTTTATTTAATTATTTTTAATTTTTTTAACACTATTGTAATAATATAAATTATATTTCAAAAATTATTAAAATTTAAAAAAATATATAACTTAATATTAAAATTTAAAATTAAATAAAATAATTATTAAATTTTAAATAAAAAACAAAAATTTTAAAAAAATTTATTAATTTGATTTCGAAATCCGATTAACAAATTTTTTTCAACTTTTGATTATAAATTTAATAATTATTTAGTTTAGTTTAAAATTTTAATATAATTTAATATATTTAAATGTATTAAATTGGATTTGAAACTTTTATTTTCATTTTCATTATTTTTTCTAATTTCATTATTATTAATTTTATTGTCATTATTTTTATTTAATTTTTTAATATAATTAGTATAATAATGTAAATTAATTTTAATAATTATTAAAATATGAAATATATTAAATAATATGAAAATTTTAAAATAAATTAAATAAATTTTAAATTTTAAATAAAAAACAAAATTTTAAAAAAATTTGTTCATCTAATTTCGAAATACATTAACCGATAAACAATTTTTTGAAAATGTTCTTTTTATTTAAAATTTAATAAGTATTTTATTTAATTTAATATTTAGTATCATTTAATATATTTAAATATATTAAATTATATTTTATTTTATTTTATTTTTTAATTATTACTTCTTTTATTTTAATTATTTTTATTTTTATTTAACTATTATAATAATATAAATTATACTTTAATAATTATTAAGTTAAAGATATATTAAATAATATTAAAATTTTAAATTACATAAAATTATTATTAAACTTTAAATTTAAAAGCAAAATGAAAAAAACTTGTTAATCAGATTTCGAAATTCTTACAAATTTAGAAATCTTTTAAGGAAGTGTATAGTAACTTTAATAAAAATAGAAAAAAATTAAAAAATATATTTAAAAAGGTTAAAAAAAAATTAAAAAAAATTAGAGGTGCAAATGAGACAGTTGAAGGTAGAGGGTGAAACGCTCCCAACCTTGTGATAGAGTGGATGAAGGACGGGCGTTCTCCACATTTTTCAATTTTGTTTTTAAAAATCTTAATTTTTTTTTATTTTTTATTTTGTTATGGGCTTATTTATTTGCATGTAGTTAGTGATCAACAATATATGAAACAATATAAGACACATGTTAGATGGTGGATTTGAATAGAAAGAAGGGGAAAGTGAGATTATATAGACTAAGAGAAAGTTGGTGAGAAATAAAAAGATTTGGGATTAAAGTTAATGACTAATGAGATAGATTAAAAAAATATTTGATAAAAATAAAATATTATTATTTTATAAAAATAATTTAAAATAAAATATAATTAATATAAATTAATAATAATAAATTGTTAATTATTATTTAAAATAAAAAATTAAAATTGATGGAATTATATTAAATTAAAATAGCATTGGTAAAAATTAATTTAAAATATTATATATATATATATATATATATATATATGTTTATTTATTTATTTATAATATAGTAAATTATATTTTGATTTTTAAGACATTTGCTAACATTTCTTTTGCAAATCTTTTCTTTTATGCAAAGAAAGTAAAAAGTAACAAATGTCTTTTGTTTTGACTTTTTTTTTAATTTTTTTCTTTTTGTTTTTCGTGCTTTCATCTCTTGTATCATTATGTTGGTCGCAAATTCATTCACTGGAGAAAACATTGAACACAAATAAAAAATTAGCATTAACAATAGGTTTAATGTCTCAATAGGTCCCTATTTTTGTTCAGAATTTGAAATAGGTCCCTTTATTTTTTGGCATCTCAATTGGGTCCTTATTTTTGTTAATTTTATGCAAATAAATCTTTTCCGTCAATTTCATCAAACGGCGTTAATGAATGTGTGACGTGGCCTGAGGACAGTATTGACACGTGTAAGGCCACGTCACACATTCATTAACGCCGTTTGATGAAATTGACGGAAAGGATTTATTTGCATCAAATTAACAAAAATAAGGACCCAATTGAGACGCCAAAAAATAAAGGGACCTATGTCAAATTTTGAACAAAAATAGGGACCCATTGAGACATTAAACCATAACAATAATCACTTATGCCAAAAGCAACACATTCTTGTTCAAAAGCATCATCGTAAATAAAGGCAATGCATCATAAACATAATGAGAAAACCATGCAGTGTCACAAATTCAGTTTTCCCTAATTATATCATAACAAAATCTAGTCATTAACAATTCAGCACAATATACTTTAGCTAAATTAGACATATATCAAAATAAAGTTAAGGTCATTCTCAACTCAACATAAAAATAATCATAAACCACAATAACATGACCTTTGTTGAAATTTAAGTAATTAATTATATTCCATTTCAGAATTAATAAGGGTAACATTAGACAAAATCTCCTCTACTATTCTATCTTTATTACTTTGTTTTCCGTTTGACATGCAATTGAAAAAACAAAAAGTTAGAATATAAAAATTATTTATTAAAATAAAATATAATTATATTTAAATTAAAAAAATACAATTATAAAATCATATTTTCAATTGAAAGTACAATATTATCGAAAAATATTATTTATTAATGCATTTAATTTATGGATTTCATTTATAATTTGAGTTTTTTTTAATCCCTAAAATTCATATATAAATTTTTTTCTATTTTGAATCACTAAAATTCATTTATAATTTTTTTCTATTTTAATCCCAGCCAGATTTGGATAACTGTACTCCTTAATCCTATCTATTGTGACTCTTAACTGCTTTCTATTATTATAATCGATGCATTCTACATATATACATTGCTATATATTTTGGGATGTCACATTTATGGTATCAGAGCAGTTTTTATCCTTAGAGAACCTGTAGGTTATGTACATCCCTTACTTGTGCTTGTGTGCCTTAAATGTACGGAAGCATTCTAAATTCTTGAGTAAGACTAATTGTTTTACTCTCTGATCTTAAACAGAATATGGCGCCTAGACCTCCTCCTCCTCCACCTCCACAACCCGATCAGACTGAAATGATGAGGATGATGGAATCACTAATGAACTCCATGCAACAACAAAATAATGCACTAGTCCAACAAAATACCATGGCACTGCAAAACTTAGAAGCCGCTAGAGTGGCCTCAGAAAGTGCTAGGGTGGCAGCTGAGGCCACCCAAAGACAGTTCTTGGAGGTGATGACTAGTGGCAGGATGCCCACCGGTCCTTCTTCTTCTTCGGCTGCTCCAACTCAACAATGGAGTTTGGAAAATTTCTTGCAGCATCATCCCGCCAAGTTTGATGGCAAATGCTCCCCAGATGAAGCCGATCAGTGGCTTCGTGATATGGAGAGAGTCTACAACGCCAAGAGGTGCCCTGATGAAAACAGGTTGTCCTATACTGAGTATCTATTGACTGGAGAGGCAAGCCACTGGTGGAGCAGTGCACGGATGATCTTGGAGGGAACTAGAACCCCTATCACATGGGACCTATTTAAGAGGAAGTTCTACAGGGAATACTTCCCTGACACACTTAGGTATGCGAAGGAAGTGGAGTTCTTGGAGCTAGTACAGGGGAACATGTCAGTATCTGAGTATACTGACCGTTTCAAACATCTCCTCCGATTTAATACCATGACGGTGGATGAAGAATGGCAGTGCCGGAAGTTTGAAAATGGGCTGCGTGGTGACATCAAGCTCTTGGTGAAGGGACACCGTTTGAGGGAGTTTCCGACTTTAGTGGAGATGGCTAGAGATATGGAGAAAACCAAGAGAGAAGCCGAGGGATACCCTAGCCGTCAAGCCCAGCCACTAAGGGTTGGGGGACCAGCCATGTCTAGAGGCGGGTCCAGTTCCAGGAAGGCACCATACTCCAGATCTTCTCCTTCTCGTAGTTCTGGAGGATCTTCTCAGCCTTCCGTTCAGCCGAGCCAATCCTCCTCTATGAGTGGCGTGAGATGCTATGGATGTGGAGGTCCTCACTACTTATCTTCATGTCCCCAGAGGACTAATTTTCGGAGGTGCAACTGATGCCACAAGGAGGGCCACTATGAGCGTGATTGCCCTATGGGTAGGAGAGCTACTTCCCAGCCGCAGCATGCAGGGAGTTCTCAACGCGGAGGTGACATCAAACCTCAGGCCACTGGACGTGTTTATGCACTGACGGGGACAGAAGCAGCTAGCTCAGGTGATTTGATTTTCGGTACATGTGTATTGGGTGGTAGATCTTGCATGGTTTTGTTTGACTCTGGAGCGACACACTCATTTGTGTCTGAGACTTGTGCTAGAGAGTTGGGGTTAACAGTGAGAGAGCTACAATATGACTTGATTGTATCTACTCCTACTTCTGGGATAGTGAAGACATCTACAATCTGTGTTAGATGTTCAATAGTGGTTGAGGGACGTCAGTACAAGGTAAACTTGATATGTTTGCTTTTGTAGGGTTTGGATGTCATCCTAGGGATGGATTGGTTGTCTGTCAATCGTATTCTCATTGATTGTGGAGAGAAGAAGCTAGTATTTCCCAATGAGGAGAATTACACACCTCTGACTCTTGGTGTGTTGAGACAAGACCTAATAGAAGGTGCATGTTGTTTCCTGATACTATCACACATGGAAGTAAAGCAAGGAGATTCTGACGTAGACCTCTCGGTAGTCAGTGAATTTCTAGATGTGTTTCCTGAGGAGATTCCTGGCTTACCTCCTCCAAGAGAGGTAGAGTTTTCCATAGACCTTGTATCTGGAGCAGGGCCTATCTCTATAGCCCCATATCGCATGGCGCCAGCCGAATTGGCCGAATTGAAAAAGCAGATTGAAGAGTTGTTGGAGAAACAGTTCATCCGACCCAGTGTTTCTCCTTGGGGTGCGCCTGCATTACTTATAAAGAAGAAGGATGGCAGTTCAAGATTGTGTGTGGATTATAGGCAACTTAACAAATTAACCATCAAGAATAAGTACCCTTTGCCTAGAATTGATGATTTGATGGACCAGCTACATGGGGCAGTTGTGTTTTCCAAGATTGATCTACGGTCCGGCTATCACCAAATATTAGTTAAGGCTGATGATGTTCAGAAGACAGCCTTTAGATCCAGATATGGCCATTACGAGTATGTGGTCATGCCCTTTGGTGTGACTAACGCCCCTGCCATATTCATGGATTACATGAATAGGATTTTCTGACCTTTCTTAGATAAATTCGTTGTCGTCTTCATAGATGACATTCTAATTTATTCTAAGAGTGAAGAAGAACATGCCGATCATCTTAGAACGGTGTTGAGGATATTGAGAGAAAGAAAGTTGTATGCCAAGCTCTCAAAATGTGAGTTCTGGATGATAGAAGTGCAGTTCCTTGGTCATATTATATCGGCTGATGGGATTTCTGTAGATCCAGCCAAGGTTCAAGCCGTGTTGCAATGGGAAAGACCAAAGTCAGTCACTGAGGTCAGAAGCTTTGTTGGGTTAGCAGGCTACTATCGTCGCTTCATTGAAGATTTCTCTAAGATTGTAGCCCCTTTGACACAGTTGACTAGGAAAGACACTCCATTCGCATGGACAGACCGTTGTGAGACTAGCTTTCAGGAGTTGAAGCAGAGATTGACTAGCGCTCCTGTATTGGCCATTCCTGACACAGGTAAACCTTTTGAGGTTTTCTGTGATGCTTCCTATCAGGGACTAGGATGCGTCTTGATGCAAGAGCGAAGAGTTGTTGCATATGCCTCGAGACAACTCAAGATTCATGAGAGGAACTATCCTACTCACGATCTGGAGTTAGCTGCAGTGGTGTTTGCTCTCAAGATTTGGAGACATTATTTGTATGGAGCTCAATTTCAGGTGTTCAGTGATCACAAGAGCCTGAAGTATCTCTTTGATCAAAAGGAGCTTAATATGAGACAAAGAAGGTGGATGGAATTCTTAAAGGATTATGATTTTGACCTTCTTTATCATCCAGGGAAGGCAAATGTAGTTGCTAATGCCTTAAGCAGAAAGTCAGTACATATTTATGCATTGATGGTTAAAGAGTTGGAGCTAGTTGAGAGCTTTAGTGATTTAAAGCTGGATGTAGAATTTGAACCTGATGGCATTAAATGTTGCAAATTGGTTATATCAAGTGGTCTCTTTGAAAGAATTAAAGAAGGACAACTAGTAGACCCCGAGCTTCAGAAGTCAAGGGCTTTAATTGGTAGGGAACAAGGAAGAGATTTTAACACTGGGACAGACGGTCTTCTACGATTCAGAGGAAGAACCTGTGTACCAAATAATGGAGAGCTAAAGAGATTGATATTGGAGGAAGGTCACCGGAGTCGCTTTAGTATGCATCCAGGCATGACTAAAATGTACCATGATCTTAAGAAATCATTTTGGTGGTCGGGTATGAAAGGTGATGTGGCTCGATTTGTTTCCTCTTGCCTTACTTGTCAGAAGGCTAAGATAGAACACCAGAGGCCAGGTGGTATGTTACAACAACCTGATGTTCCTGAGTGGAAATGGGACAACATTGCAATGGATTTCGTAACCCATTTGCCATACACTGTCCGAAAACATGATGCCATCTGGGTAATAGTTGATAGATTGACCAAGAGTGCCCACTTCTTGGCAATTAATTTGAAGATGCCTATGCAAAAGTTAGCTCAGTTGTACATCAAGGAAATAGTTAGATTGCATGGCGTGCCTTCCAGCATCATATCGGACAGAGACTCCCGCTTCACTTCTCGCTTCTGGCAGACTTTACAGAATGAGATGGGCAGTAGACTCCAGATGAGTTCTGCTTACCATCCTCAGACTGATGGTCAGTCAGAACGGACTATACAGTCATTGGAGGATCTGCTTAGGACGTGTGTACTTGATCATCTGGGAGTCTGGGATGAAGTGCTGCCATTGGTGGAGTTCACATATAATAACAACTTTCAGACCAGTATTGGAATGGCACCGTTCGAAGCTCTTTATGGGAGGCGCTACAGGACACCTTTATGCTGGTTTCAGGATGGGGAGTTTGTGTTGACTAGGCCAGAAATAGTGCAACAAACGAATGAGAAAGTGAGAGTGATTCAAGAGAGGATGAGAGCCTCACAGAGTAGGCAGAAATCATATGCTGACAGGAGACGCAGGCCTTTGGAGTTCGAGGCCGATGACCATGTGTTTCTTCGTGTGACACCTACTACTGGAGTAGGGAAGGCCATCCGTGCTAAGAAGCTTTCTCCCAGATACCTTGGGCCATATCAGATTTCTAGACGCATCAGACCAGTTGCATATGAGATAGCTATGCCGCCCCAACTAGCTAATCTCCATCCAGGCTTTCATGTTTCTCAGCTTCGGAAGTATGTCCCCTACCCTTCTCACGTGTTGGAAGCTGACACTGTACAAGTCAAGGAAGATCTCTCTATAGAGATGCAACCGGTTAAAGTAGATGAGAGGCTATCCAAACGACCAGATGGGAAAGCTACTAGACTGATCAAAGTCATATGGGATAGTAGAACCGACGATTCTACCTGGGAGAAGGAGGAAGAGATGAAGAAGTCATATCCTCACTTGTTTTCTGGTAAGTTCCAATTTTCGAGGACGAAAATTTTTGTTGTTGGGGAGAATGTAAGGCCTTATAAAAATATAATCAGCAAGTGCGCACACGTGGCAGCATAGGGTAGGTTGGGCAAAATTAGTAAAGTAAAAATCCACATCTAAGTTGTGCTTTAGAAGAACGTTCCCCATTTTCTTTCAAGCACTCTCTCTTTTCTTCCTTGCCTTGCCACTCTCTCTATTCCAACTCCAAAATCTAACCGTTTGTTTTCTGAATTGAAGCTACCTAGACCTTCAGGACTCCAAGAGCTACGTTTCTACCGATTGATTTTCCATTTTCTCCAACCGGTAAGAAAACCCCCTTTTCTCTTGTGTCCTAGGGTTGTAAGCATGCGATCGAACTGTTGCATGCAACCCATTTCGTTTTCTTCCATAATCTAGCTTCTATTTGGTTCTAAGATTCGTTTCCATCATCAATTGATGATTTATAGGTGATTCTAACATTTTGGGAGTGCAAGCAAGTGGTCTAGGGTTCCTACTTGAGCTTGGTTGTCTACACTAGAGGTAAGGGGAGCTAGTTACAATTTTAGATGATGTATGATATGCTTGTTTGATTTATTTTGCTTTTTACTGTTCTACTGTTTTGGTGATGAACATGTTTAAATTGTGTTGGTTGAAAATGAAGAAATTGTGTGATCATGCTGTACTGATGTTGATATGAACTGTGAATTGGATGATTAGGAACTGGTATTGATACAATGCTGTGATAATTTTGAATGCTTAGAAGAAATGAATTCTGTTAAATAATTTATTAGGAAATAACCATGTGAATCATTGAAGTTTATAACCTATGAAGAGAACTAAGGTAGTCAAAATATGAATTTTGTATTTCCAGCTGTTAGGATCAGTTTAGATAACTTGGGTAAGTTAATTGTGACTCATTAGGAGTGTTAAAGTGTTAAAAATAATTTATAAGTGGTAGATTCAGAATTGAGTACCTAGGTTGATGAAATTGAGGGTTTAGAGTTTAAATCAACATTAAATCACTAGATAATAAGATTATGAAGTATTAGAATCAATTATATAAGTTTATTTCGTCATATAGATCAAGTTTGGAGTGTTAGAAACTCATTAAAGTGTCTAAGATGCACCAAAACCAGAAAAAATCATGTTGCTGTCAAAAACTGATAAGAATAATCGATTATCTCACTTGATAATTGATTATTTTAGTCAGAGAGTTGTATCTTCTTCAAAGCTCTCGCAAATAATCGATTATCACATATGATAATCGATTATTATCGTCGGAAAATCATCCAGAAGAGTTTTTGATAGTTTGTGGGGTTCTGGATGTCCGTTTTGGACGTTCTTTAGGTCGTTCTGGGGGTTTTTGACCCTTCCGGAGACATTGGTGAGGGTCTCCAAGCTGTTTGAATTACTTAAGTATTGATAATTAAAAGTCCTAAAGAAATTTGTGTTAATAAGTGATGGTTTTGTGAAAGTATGTAATGTATGAGTTGTTTTTATGACATGGTTGATGTTGTATGATGATGTATGGGTTTGGTATGAGACAATATAGTAAGAATGCACTTGAATGACTATGAAAGTTTATGTTTGATGAATCAAAGTGGTTTATGAGGTACATTATTGATCCAAGAGGAATATCATGTGATTTAAAGTGGTCGGATTGAATATGAAATTAAGATCTCTCGGTGGGATCAGTTAGTGTATTGAATGAATGTGAGAGGCTTCCATATGGGGGGTTATCCCTACACTCCAACGGTCTTTCATTCTCACTTAGAGAGGATTGACGCGTGTGGTGGGAGTAGTGGGAGGTCCTAGGGTAGGTGCTATCACTGAAGGTCTATTCCGCGGTAACGGACTAGCCTTGTGTATGGTCGGGTGGAACCCCTCGGCAATGGCTTTGCAAAGCAGTAGGGGCCATCACAAGTGCACAACCCGCCCCAGCTCTACATTCATTCCAAGTCCGGACGTGTCTAGAGTCTTAACATGATAGGATGCTTGTCTTGATGAGTTTTATGAAATAAATGCTTATGTTTATGATGACTAAGGTGTTTATGTGTGTATGAATATTCTGGGAAATGCTAGATTGATTGAAAATGAATTGTATGATTGTTTGAGACCTAGCTCACCCTTGCATTTGTATGTGTTGCATGTGTTTGCTTTCCCCCTTGCGATGATCATCCAATCCTTTGGATGTGAGCAGTAGGTGATGATGTACCTTTGGAGCAAGCTTTGGAAGTTGAGGAAGACCCAACCCCTAGTGCTTAGGATTTCTACTAGCTCTTAATTTAAATTGCTCTTTATTTTGAAAGACTTCTAGCCTTCATTTTATCATGATATGTATTTTTGGAAACACTCTTTAGGTCCCATTGAATCTTTATTTAATCATGTATTTTGGAGAATTATGAACTTGTACTTTAAGCTTTAAAACTTCCCAGCCAGATTTGGATAACTGTACTCCTTAATCCTATCTATTGTGACTCTTAACTGCTTTCTATTATTATAATCGATGCATTCTATATATACATTGCTATATATTCTGGGATGTCACATAAATCCTAAGTTGTATAGAAACAATACTAAATACATACATGTATAATCGTGTAATCGATTTAGATTGTGATATCTTAAAATGACGTTATATATATTACCATCATTCATAAAGATTATGGAACTGATAAAATTACTTAACCCATCTCGCCCCACATTTTATAACTAATATAATTAAATATTTAACAATGACTTTAACCATTGATTTTGCCAATGAATTCCAATGTTTTCACTGACAAAATTAATCAATAGAAACAATTAATCAATAGAAGAATAAAAAATAATGTAATAAATGAATATAGAAGTGTATAAAAATATATTTTCTTTTATGAAATTCATAAAAATTCTAGTGTACTAATTTCACCAAACATTTTGCTTTCCCTGTTCACTTATGGAATCATTCACTGCCTATCAATCATAAAATTTAGCTTCATCATTCTTTTTAGCGTGGTTCATGCACAACTCATTTGAATAATATTATTTTTTAAAATAAATGGTAGGACGATTACATTTATATTTATTTGATATATTAGAATGATATAATGATCATTAAAAAATAATTTTTTGTATTTTAAAAAGAAAATGATAAAAAAGAATAGAATAAAAAATTTATGTATATTAAAATATTATTATTATTATTATTATTTTTATCTCAAATTTCCATCTCTATTTCAGATTTCCTTTTCTGTTGCGGACAAAAACACTGTTTCCGTATACATTTTAAAAGAATTTAATTTAAAAGAAATCACAAATATGAATAAATTGTGCTTTTATGGTCAAAAACAATGTTTCCGTATAAATTTTTAAAAAATTTAATTTAAAAAAAATTATAAATATGAATAAATCGTGTTATAAAATGATCAAGACGAGGCAACTTTAATTTTGCATTCTAAATTGAAGTTAATTAAAGTTTCCTAACTCGAGTGGAGTTCAGTTTGGATAAAAATTGCGAAGATAAAGAATTGCGAGGATAATACGATTTCACTTTATAATATTTTCACTTAAAAATACTTTAAACAAAATTATATCACCTTAAATATTTTAAATTAAAGCCTCAACTTTAAAAATATTTTGAATTAAAGTAGTGTGACTTTGATATGATTAGTTTACAGTAACTTTGGTAACTGTCTGCCCTTTTCAATAAGATCAATATATTTTAACAATTTTTTGTTGTCGTAAAAATATAACAAAATTAAAAGCAGCAATGAATGTTTCAATTCGAACATGACCAAACAGAATGACTATGCTACTTTTTTTATACAATATAGCTGTTCAACTTATCAAGAATACTAAATTGGTTTTTATTTTACTTTATTTACGAAATGCAGTAATTAGCAATAAGCTTATACAACCGTTGTAAAATATTTGATGGAGTAGCCGTTGTTCATCCCACTCGGTTTATTTCCTCTATAAATTCGTAATGGACCGCTGATGAAACCAAGAAAACTAGTGTAAATGATTTTATTTATTTGACACTGAAAATATTATTAATATAACACAAGCAACTACATATATTTACTATGTTTCACTAACCGGTCACTCATCATGAAAAACAGTAAACTAATCCTTTGATCGACACGAACTTCCCTTATTGGCTTTGACATTAGTTTCAGTGTTTTTTCTATGTCCTGCTGCTTTCTTCTTAGTTTTGCGTCATGGAGTCTTTTCTGTGCTAAAATCTAAGCATTGTCAGTACTGTTTATAGATGCAGATCATTTTCTCATAAAGGGCAACTCATGATCCTTCTCAATGATCTCGATTTATTTTTGGCCTTTTGAAGGTTGTTTTGAACTCTCCAATTCCCTTCCTCTAAATGCTGCAAAAAAGGTGACTGTAGTTCACATTGTGATGTTCTTATGCTCAGGGAATTTGAAAGGACAACCATTACCTAAATCTTAGAATAAATAAATGTTTGTGATTAATTGCATAAGAATATTAGTTACCTGTTGCTTTCTTCTCCTTTCAAGATCAGCCTATGTATAGAAGCATGATCCATGTTAGATATGGAATCTAATTACTGGGTACAATATACAAAATAAAGAAAGAACTTCAACATTGATCAAAGTACAATATAGTTGGCATACCAGTGATAGTTTAAGTTCGGCGTTCTCTTCTTTCAACTGGGTCAATTCTGCTTCTAATTCAACTGTGTATGCCTGCCAAAGCAAAAGTGAAAGATAATACCACGAAAAGAAAGGTCATTAACAATATTATGTTCAAAGGTTTAAGATAAGAAAGCAACCATTTTGTATTTTACAGGTTTAAAACTTTTTATCCCTCTACTGCAATTTCATTCCTTTGTTTGAATTTATACAGGGGGAAGTTTTCTAAGGCCAAAAGCTCTCAAAAGTAATCCTACTTATCTAATCAGGTACCTTTTTCTCTACCTTTTCCTCCAAAGCAGGTAATCAGTTTAATTAACAAGAAAAAGCCTATTCTAACATCTTTTACGCTACCCCTTTACATCACCCTTTTGTCACTTACGGGAAAGAAAGTTTATCAATAAAGAAGAATCATAAGAGTAAACTATACAATGTTAAAAAAAGGTGCTTTTATAATTAATTAGCCTAACTGTTTTGCCTGCCTCAATTATCAGTGATGCGGGAGCTCACCAACTGAAAATCACAACGCACCTAGGCATGTGGCAGCCAACAAAATTTTACTGACAATTTGATATCCTTGTTATCTAAATTTTGAAAAAGAATATATCAAAACAAGTTGCCAGATCCTGTGGCTAAATTAGGAGTTGATTTAGTAACATATTTTCAAGAGGGACAAACTACTTCATTTGTAGATTAATTTTCCTTTTTCTCACTCCTTTTTGGAGAGAAGTTGTATTGCTAAAAGAAAGTGTGTAACCCTCATAAAAATTGGAAGAACAGAACTTCAAATCTAAACTATGAAAGCTGCAGTGCAAATTTCACAGTATAATTTCTAAGAACCAGACAAACAAAAAGCATATTTATCAAGAACAATGATTAACAAGACAAGACATCTAGCTTCGTATCAATGCAGTTTAATCATGAAATGCAGAAAGTACCAGTTTTCTTGCTCTGGATCTGGCTGCTGATTCTCTGTTCTTGATCATCCTCCTCTGTCTTCTCTCCACCACCTTTTCCACAGGCCCATCAAACGCCCTCTTTCTCCCTCTTGACACAACTTTGTCCATCCCAAATCTGGAACCAAAATTTTCACCAGTACCTATCCCCTCCGGCGAAACCGGGCTCACCGGCGCCACCACTCCCACGTTGCTCACTGCCTCGTAACCACCGCCACCATTCACCGCCCTCGGTCCAAAGCAAACCGCTGACGGCACTGCCGCCGGATACCCAGAAGACTGTCCAACTGCACCACCCCCACCACCACCCTTAGTCACCGCCTGATAAGGTGGTCTAACCACATTCCCACCAGCACTACCGCCGAAACCGCCGCCACCAAGCCCCATCACCTGCCTTCCGACAAAAGAAGGCTCCATTGTACGGTTGTTATTAGGAAAGAAGCCATACTGCTGCAAATGCTGATTTTGACTTGTAGAAGCTGGAACTGGCGTTGCAATGGCACACTGTTCACGAACTATCCCAGCTTTTATCAAGAAGTCCTCCAAAGTCATCTCTCCAAAGGTAGGTTGGCGACTGGCAGAATCGGTATTTTGAGCATTGTTATCATTATTAACGCTTCCACAGTTATTGTCGTTGTTTTTCTGTGGTTGCCGTTGTTGTTGTCCTTTGTGTATCTCAGACCAAACCTCGTCCACTGTTTTCCTACACAAAGGTGCAGGAAGTGTTAGAGACCCTTGCCGAGGAAGGCTCGGTTGCTTCCTTATCAACCCTTTTTCTGCGGAAGCTTCATTCAGTGAGAAGCTGCTAACGTTGATGCTGCTGTTGCTGTTGTTTAAAATTTGAATTTCTTCTGCACACCATATGCTGCTGAGAAACTCGTCCATGTTCATGGACCCAAAGTTCTTGCCATTCTCCCATAGCGTGTGTTGGAACTCGTCGAGGGTGATGGAGTAGATGGAAGAAGCTTCTCTTCCCAATGAAGAGAATGGGTGATTCTTGTTGACGTCGTGCTGTTGCTCCAACTCTATCGAAGATTCATCGTCGTTTTGTGAGTTCATCTCAGACTCCGCCACCACCATGCTTTTCAAGCGTTGGTTTTTTGTTCTCTTTATTCTTACACTTGCATTGTGAAAGGTCAAAAGATGAATAGGAGGGAAACTAAACAACTTTATTATGATGGCACTGTGTTCTTAATAAAAGAACAAAAAACTATCTTTTCAATTCTTATTTTTGGCATTGCGTTAGTAAATAGAAATCCAAACATATATCAAAATTAAAGGGAGCAATGAATGTTTCAATTCATAGCTCTAGAACTAGATGTCGCAGTGGTAGTGACAATTGTAGCACATCTATTTGATGAGTAAGAGAATCAAACAAGGGGTTTCCCAAGCTCACATCCACATAGTAAAATTCAATACACAGATAAAAGTCAAAAACAATTTTTTCTCTGCAATGTGTAAGAGACTGTAGTAGAGTGAAGTCCTTTTTTCTCAGTCAGGTGCAAGAAAGCAATTGAAAAAGAAAAAAAAAAAAAAACTTAGCTGTGTTATTTAATATTATCCGAAAGGGTATGGAGAAACATATATGTGGATTTTGATTCTTGTTGGACTGAAGAGGAAATTCTTGGTCTCCACCGAATCCCACTTAAGAAAGTGCATGAAGAAAGAATATTATGAGTGTATGAAGTTGGGCAAGGGATGGCAGCAAAAGTTGAATCCTTTGTCTAGTGCGTTGCCTACAAATATCGAAGCAACTACCTGTTTAATTGGCACACAGCACAGAAGTGCAGTAGGTATGGATGGGCCTCCGTAACCATTAACATTGTACCAATTCAAGAGGTCAAAATTTAGAACCTTGTTCTTAGGGGGATTTCACTCTTTTATGTGCCTAATCAAAATTACAAGTATATTGATAATGATAGTAATAATGTAATGAATATAAAGTTCAAGTTTTTCTTTAAAGTGAGTTAAGTTTTCACTAAACAAAAATACCAAAAACAACAACTACAACTCTTCTCAAATGTAATTCTTTTCAGAGAAATAAAAATGGCCAGATTTCAAAAAATAAAAAGTAGGTTTTTGTTCAATCATAAAATAGTATAACTTTTTAAATTATAATACAAATTAAGAAATAGCATGTCCTAATTTATAATTAAATGAAAATATAGAAAACTTGTAAACTCTGATACATCATTTGAAAAGTGAGTTAGTTAACAAAAGAAAAAGTCGTTAGACATAGTGTGGGCTATTCTTAACGAAAAATTATATGTTCTATCAATTCTTTTGTGTAAAAACTCGAAGAAAATTCGAAGGTGAAAGTCTCTTGTTCAAATATAAATTTACAAGTAAAAAAAAAATAATCCAGAAAGTCAAGCCAAAGGATCAAGCATGCATTCTGGTATGTGAAATCTATAACTCATTCAAACCAAAAGACAGAATGAATAATGCAATGACAACACAGATCAGCAAGGATACACAATTACATTATATAAATATAAATGTATACAAAAATATAGTAAAAAAATAAAAGAAAAGATACCTGAAAAATGTGTTCAACTCAAATACCAGTTCTTTTTGTGTGGCTTACAACATTTTCAGAACTTGATTATAAGGCTAATTGGGAAGAAGAGGTTTTGGAAGTGGCAACACTTGCACAGTGTGTGTGTTCAAACTCACAGAGACGCCACACAAAAACACAGTTACTAAATTAAAGGATAAAAAGCTGTTAAATGCAGGAACATATTATATAAGAATTGAGGAACTGAGGTTGTCCCACGTAGAGAACAAAATATCAGGGACCAATTTCCTAAGCCTGATCGAACCTTTTGCCACGTTAAGGACAGGTGTCGTTTGTTGAACCTCGTTCTGTGCAGTCACTGCTTTGAGTTCAACACGTGTACCCTTCGATTTCTTTGCCACCTACTACTTAATTTCTTCAAAAAAAATTTAAAATTTTTCGTTGGAAATGTGTTGGTGTCTACTCTCTTGACTGTGAGGTACAAACCAAGATAAGGATATCTATTTCTGGTGAAACATGCCTTGGTAAGGTGATTCTTTTTCAATTACTTTTCTGTCATTGCAAAAGAATATATATATATATGTATAAAAGCAAGCTTCACATATAATACGTTTATAGCTTAACAAAATTGGAAAAATGGCTACTTTCAAAGTTCTACCAAAAGAAACAAACTGTACTGAAAATACTCTTCAGTCATGTATGCCTAAACATATGAAATATTACTCATGAAAATTGTATAAATTAATGACTCAAAGGGTATAATATGATATAATGTGAACAGTTGATAGCATCTACTCTCGCAGGTTGGTTGTGTCCTAATGCTGCAAGGGCATATTCATTTCTGCTTGGCTGATATTTACTTATACTTGCACAGTTTCATTTTCTTATTATTAGTGTAAGATAGAATTTTTATATTTGTTTCACCTTACATAGTATATTATCAGTTGACCAAATGAATGTAGAATAAGTTCTTTTAAATATAATATTCTTAAAATTTCCATCGGACAGATAATTACACGAGAAAATTTTAATATTCAAATATGTAAGATAACATTAATCATAGCTAATGTTAGCATTTGGGTGATATATATAATAAATAATTAAATATATTACGATCAGTAGTGAAAATATTAAGATGATTTAAATAATTATATTTATGATTAAAATTATATATATATATATATATATATATATATATATTACGAAATATTAATTATATAATTATTATATTTAATATTTTAATTTGATAAGAACCATATTGGATATTGATTTTTTAAAAAACGTAATTGACAAATATACATAAAAATGTTATGATTTTTATGAGTACATACTATTATTTCTAGGTTTTTCTTAAAGATAATTTTTTGAGACGGAAACTCGCACATTTTTTGAGGATATTGAGTTTTCGGAGAAAGAATATTTAAGGTTAAAGATTGTATCTTAGAAGAAGAATTTATGAAAATTTCTTATCTAATTCATATATTTATTTATAATGAAGCAAGTTCATAACCTCTACAAAATATTGTTATTGAATCTCCCACTCAAGACAATTTAGTTGGTTATGAAGAACAAACTCAAAATCTTCAAGAATCTATGCTTCATGAGATAGTATTTTTCCGAAGATCTATGAGAGAAAGGAGAATAGTATTCCATATGATTGTGTGGTATTACTCTCTAAGAAAACAAGGAAAATAATGGTATGATGAAAGATAACCTAGTCAACTTTCGTCAAGCCATGCAAAATCCTAATTCAGAAAAATGGATTAAGTAGTGAATGAGAAGTATAACTTCATGCAATATGATAAGACTTGGGAATTGTCTAATTACTAGAAGGTGTAAAACTCATTGGTGTGTAAAACTCATTGGTTGTAAATGGATACTTAAAACCAAAAGAGATTCCAAAGGTAATATGGAGAGGTATAAGGCTCGTCTTGTGGCGAAGGACTATATTCAAAAAGGAAGAGATTGACCTTAAAGAGACTTTTTCTCCAATTTCATTAGAAGACTCTTCTAGAATAATCATGGCTTTTTGATGGAATCCATTTTGGGAACTAAACGGAGATTCATGAAGGGAACATCAACTTAAACTAAGGCTAAGAGATTAGAAGAAGAAGAAGAAGGACTTTCAAGCTTGTTCTTGCTTTCCCTCAAGCCTTAGAAGACATTGGACCTCTCCTAAAGAGCCATGGTCAAAGAAGATGGAAGAACATGGAGTTTCAAAGATTCTACTCTTGTGGAGGACATTTTACTCTTCTTCTTTATCTTAAAGCACTTTTGTAAATATGTAATATAGCTCATTTTTAGGCCTTGTATTTGGCCAAGACACTTTATTTAGCTTTGCTTAGAAGGTTTGGTGGATTTAAGAGAGAGCTAGCGCACCATTAGGTCCTTAGTTATAAGGTAACACCTAAAATGGGTTAGAAATGGGTTTAGAAGGAGTTAGTTGCAAGGATCCTTTGCATTAAAAGTTTTGACTAAGTTAGTTACAAAGCATAAGACTCCTCACATTTAATGTTTAAGCTCCTTATTTAATGCATATGCTCCTCATTTAATGATGAGCCTCCTCATCAAATGATGGAAAGGCTCCTAAACATTTCATGTACTCTATCCTTCTCCTTCACCTATAAAACGAGACACACCCTTTTGTAATCCTTAGAACTTGATTGAGTGTAAAGTCTTTTTGCCAAAATTGCAAGACTTCTCTTCTTCAGTTCTCACTTTATGAAATTGTCTTCTTCTAGACTTCTTCATACCTTCTCCTTCATGGTTGGCCTAACCTCCTAGAAGGACACCTACCAAGGTCATACAACATCAACATCTTCATCTCTTCAAACTCTTTGCACTAGTTTAAACTCCAATTTTAAAAAATTTACTACAACCAGACCAGAGGTCCAAATTCTACATTCTATATGTTAATGAAAAGATATTTAAGTCTATTTTCCAGAAGAAAAAAAACATCTCATTTAGAGTTCTGTAGAAAACATTATGGGTAAAACATTTATCTATATTTTGATGCAATAAATGGATAATAACTTTTGAATATGTATATAATTACAATTTTGAGCTCATCAAGTCTAACACATTTATAAAGTTTTATAAGGATATATATTTGTAACCAACAGGAGATTGTTAGCAATTTGACACACACACACATATTAAATTAAATATGTTAACACCATTATATTATTAGTCAAAATATTATAGTGATCTAATTAGTTCTATTTATGGCTAACTGTGTAGATATCATATCCAATATTTTAATTTGATGAGAGGTCAAATTAGGAATATTGATTTTTTTTAGAAAAAAAATATCGAAAGAGGTTACGTAAAGGGGTTATGGTCCCCATTTGTGACCACACACAATTATTCTTATTTCTTTCTCTTCATCTCCATCAAAAGAGAAAATTATAAGGGAACTTAAAGCGCTCCATTTAGAAGATAAGATATCATTCTTCCATCTACATTGTTTTTAATGGTCAATCCAAACACGCTTCTACATACTTCTCTTAATATAATTGGAAGTAGTTTATTACATAAGATAGTTTGATTGTTCTTCATTAATTATTGATCTAGTATGGTTATTGATCTAACAAACTCGACATCATTATTGATGTTTTTCTTAAGTATTTATCATTAGAGAAAGATTATATATATATATATATATATATATATATATATGTATGTATGTATGTATGTATATATATATATATACATACATACATACATACATATATATATATATATATATATATATATATATATATATGTATGTATGTATGATATGAGTATAATTATAGGGAGTGACTATACGACTTTTATTATGGTTATAGTATTGTTGTGTTTTGTTGTTGTTCATGTCACACAGGTTTAAGTTTATCTCTAAGATAAATTAATGACTCTAATATTGATGAGTTCTTTTTTTAAGAGAGTTATCATTAGAAAGAAATTTATTATTTCTATTCAATATAGAAGTTATACTTACATTTAAACTATTCCCAATGTAACATCCCAAAATATAGCATTTACCTATATAATAGTCATCACATGTTTGATATGATAGATCAGTTATAACTAGAGTATAAAGTATAAACTTTACAGTCATCCAAAAATAACTATAGAATTTAAACTTTAGTTACAACCCTCTTTAACAAAACTAATCACAAATCTAGCCTAAAGAGGTGTACACACACACACATTAACAAACATTCACACAACAACACATCACACATTTAAACCAACCAAAGCACTTGTTATGCATGACGACTCTTTTCACTTGACCATCCAGATTAGTATGAATAAGTAGCTATGGCAGTTTGTGCACTTGTTGTGGTGAAATAGTTGGCCCACCCCAAGCTACCACACAAGGTTAGTCCGTTATCACTCGCCTTAGGCCAAGGTAAAGCCCCTAGACTAGGACTTCCTGTTATTCTCACGACATACCTCTCCTTTCTCTACTTGAGAATAGGTAACCATTAGAATTTTAGGATGAACTCCAAGACTGAGCTTCTCATATTCTTACTTACAACCTTTCAAACCACCACTGCCTCCTTATAATTCTCTTCCACACCATTTGAAACCATGATTGAAACCATATACTTTCTCTTTGAAACCACAATGCATAACATTGATAACCACATAATCTCATAAACACTTTCATACCATTCACAATGAATCAAAATGTAACTTCACTCCATAAGGAAATAAGAATGGAAAGAATAAAACATCCCCCGGACTAGTCGCTGAGCGACCACAAAGTTCTCTCACTCAGTGACCTAGCTCGTTGTGTGAATACACAGACAGTGTGACATACCTCTCCAACTCTCGCTCAATGACCCAGCTCGCTGTGCGAATAAAATGATTGTTTCATACCCCCAACCCTCTTGCTCAGTGATCCAACTCGCTAGGCGAAAGTATAGACAGTGTTCCAGACCCCCAACTTGCTCGCTCAGAGACTCAATTCGCTGGGCGAATGCATGGACAATGTGCCAGACCTTGTAGCCACTCGCTTAGCGCACCAAGTCTGTTCGCTCAGCTAAAGCCCATTCGCTTAACGCACCAAGTTTGTTCGTTGAATGAAAACAGAAACAGTGGGTTCTGCTCACTCACCTCTCGCTCAGCAAGGAGTTCGCTTAGCGGGGAGTTCGCTCAGTGAGACTACATAATTCTGCAGCACCAAAACTAAAGAATTTGCATTACTCAACCACTCAAAACCCATTCTATGCATCCTTCCCAACTTCTAACACTCCTAAATCGTGTTATATACTTAATTATACTCAACCAAGTGTGCCTAAATTGACAT
The DNA here is from genome assembly GCF_029865625.1 of Vigna umbellata. Taxonomy (NCBI): domain Eukaryota; kingdom Viridiplantae; phylum Streptophyta; class Magnoliopsida; order Fabales; family Fabaceae; genus Vigna; species Vigna umbellata. The sequence goes on along the minus strand of NC_142172.1, from coordinate 9,158,223 downwards.
TCTAAAGTGTTTACAACCAAATTAAACTTCAAAATCTACCAAACTTCAACCTATGGACTCAAATTGCATTCTACCACTTTTGAAACAATTTCAAGCAACTAAGGAACCCTAATAAGTCCCAAATGACTTACCAATACTATTCAAATTGACCATTTGAGTACAAAACCTCAACTCAAGTTTTCACTAGTTCACTTCCTCAAAATTGAGTTCTAAACCAAGTTGAACCCTACACATTCACCACCACACACTCCTAACTCAAATCTCTCCCATTTAAAATGTTGAACATGTCCCAAAACAGTTCATAACCAACCCCAATGGCAACCAGCAAGTTCACCAACTATTTTCACCATTTCATCATTTAAGATATCACATTTTTCTCCCAAAACACAAATAAAAACTTCTACACTTTCAACTTCTTAACCTCTAACTCCAATATACACATTCCAAATAGAAAATTTAACATATCAACATTTAATTACACTTGAAGCCATCATACAATATTAATCACAGCATCATTTCATCCTTACACACATAAAGCACTCAAAGAACTTGGTGACAACTAACCTATCTCATAAACTTTAACCAAATAATTTAATATTCATGTAAAACATCAATTAAAGAAAATTTAGCTTCCCTTGCCTCAATAAAATATGTATAGCTCTATAAAACCCCAATCATTGCTTACACCGCAAGAAAACATAGAGAAACCTACAAATCACCGATTGATTATTGGAGATAAATCTTAAAACCTAAATTGAGTCAATAATCAAGAAAGAGAGACTCTACTCACATGAAAAAACAGATTCTTTGCATGATCACAAATTTAGAAAATACCAAGAAAAGGGGAACGAAACTTACTTGCTCTAATCAACAATTTGATCAGTTGGAAAGGTAGCCCTTGTTGCAAGGATCACCAAGATACCTCTTGATCGTCGAACATATAACGTAGGAGTAGAAAATTGTAGAGAGATGTGAGAGGAAACGAAAAGAAAAAAAGTTTAGAGAGATAGACGATATTTTAGATAATGAGACAATTTTATACAATTCTATTTTATATTATAAGATTATTTTATAATAAAATATTCGGTCTCATTATTTTAATACACCTATCAATCCTAATACTCTATGTTCTAGGTTACACCCAACATATATATGAAAAATACATTGTCATTGAACTTTGAATTTTTGGAAATATGTGATAAAAATCATCAAACAACTTTACTTTATCTTCTCAATTTTTGTTCAAGAGATTAAAAAAACTAATGAATTTGCCTCATATTTTTATTCATTTTTATATATTTGAATATTTTCTTTCAATTTTTTACTAATTTAAACGTTATCATATCATTAACTCCTCTAATTACCTTTTTTTTTGTCTATCTAAGAAGAATCATATATTGTTAACAAGTAAACAACTGGAATGTGACATAAGAGTGAGAGAAAGAGTAGTGGTGCAAGATACATGAAGGTGCAAGATACATGAAGGTGCAAGGATGAAACCATACTCAGGTATCATATTAGTTTCTTACATTTTCTTAATGGAGTGCTTAAAGAACAATATAGTAGTTTTTTACATTTACTTAATCGATTGCTTAAAGAACAATATAGATAATGTTCACTTTTCACAAATTTATCAAAACGTATTTTAATATTGATTTTATAAAAAAAAACGTAAAAATATATATATAAACAAGTAAATTAATTGCAAATCCTTATTTCGACTTGCACACAGGAAAATAATGGGCCTTCAAGTTCATTATTGCCCGCAGAAAATGCGGGTCTAATTAATACCATCATAAAGGGGCTTTTATTTCTGTACCTCAGTTTTTTTTTTTTAAATAATACTGGTCTAAATACACTATACAGAATAAGCACAAATTAAATAAATATGTACACATTTTTTAAATAATGTAGAAAATTCTAATACAAGTAAGTAAGATAAAATAATCATCAATTAAAAAAATAAAATGATAACGTGGAGAAAAAAAAATAGAGATGTGATAATTAATTCTTATCACTAGTGCAAAATTGACTTTAGACGTATGTTCTTTTGGCTTTTTGACGTCCGACCTGCACCCGACGTCTTTGTGGGTGACGTTAGTCAAACGTTTGTTGTGTCAGGTCGGACGTCTATATAGACGTCCGGGCTGACACAACGGGCGTCTATATAGACGTCCGTTGAAGCCACCCCGGACGTCTATATGCCTGAACGGGTTGTTTAGGGATTAGGGGGTTTGGACGTCCGTTTGTGCACTGGCTGACGTCTATAGACGTCCGTCAGTGCACTAACCGACGTCTATAGACGTCCGTCAGTGCACTAACCGACGTCTACTGAGTGTTTTTTTTTTAAAAATCAATTTATTTTTGCATTAAAATCACACCTGAAAAGCAGAAAATCGTCCCAGAACAATATATAGTATAATATATTTGTGTTTCATATAAAGAAAGTTCTACTTAATGTACAAAATAATCCAATACCAAAACTATCAATATATAAACTTATAAAACTAAAATTAAGCAATGTTCAACAACAAATAAAAATGTTCCTAACTCCATCTTTGCAAAAGATAAGTTGTCCACTCCTGCCTTATTTTCCTAATCATGTCCTCTGGTATAGGAGATGTACTCTTGAAGCGCTGCAAAATTGAAGAAAGATTCATTATGGTTTCATATATGTTTAAAGATGAATTTGATTTGTAATGTATTCAAGGTATGCATCATTACCTCATTCCAGTCATCTGCAATGACAGCTCGAATGATGGTCTTAATCCAACACATGACATAGAAGCCACATTCCCATGAATCCTGCTGCTGGTTACACTAAAATGACAAACTAAATAGTCAAGAATTTAGATCATTCAATAACATAGAAATTGAATTAGAACTATAAATGACTTACAGCCTTTGGATATAAAATTTGAACTAGTTGACCTAGAGATTTACCAATAACTCTGTACAGATTGAAAACACAAAGTAAAATTATCATAACTATATTTATCATAAAAGTTTAAGGGGAACATCAAATTCAAAGTCATTTTTGGAGAAACACTTACCCTTGAAGCATGGTTCTCAAGTCATTTTTCATCTTCTTGTGCAACAAACAAAACCATATAATTTTACATTGTTTGGGAATGATGACCATCAGTTGCCAGTGCGACCTATCACAAAGGACAAATAGTTATTTAACTAAGTAATTAAGGAAACTTTAATAATGAACTTTTACATATAACAACACCTACCCATCAATGTATGACACAAGCTATACGTCTCTTTTTGACTCATCCATCCATGTTTGCAAATAATGTTGTCTGTTTTCAAGTGTGTTACCAGAAGGTTGAATGGTCTAAGGTTCAAAAAATCCGTACATGGAAGACCGACCTTGGTCTACAACGATTGTGTCCATGTACCTAAAACAACAAAGTTAAGTTGTTAGAAACTATAGGAATAAAAGAAAAAGAGATATGGAAGACAAAATTAACTATCTTACATGCACCATAGTTGAATGATGGAAATATTCAACATCATGTCTCCCCCAATCACCTCCAATGCATCAAGCAATGTGATATATACTGACACATGGGGAGGCAGACCAAATACTCTCAAATCCCAGTATAGTTCTAATGGTGCTCTCTTCAACCTGGGTAATCTTGTCATTAGCTTTGATAGAGGATCATCCTCTACTTCAGCCATGTCATCATCTTCATGTATGACTTTATCATGAATCAGCTGCTTTTGAGGATGTGTGAACTAAAGATAAGAATTTCATCAAAGAGTTATCAACAAATATTTTTAAACTTAACATAGAAATACTAATAACAAAGACATTATACCTGTGGAGTAGCGATGTGTGACATGATCAATGCTCGAGGCTAGGCTATAAATGAGCCTATGGCCTCCCCCACAAAATTAATTTCTGGAGTGGGTACAGGCACCTGAGCCTGGGGATCTCGAATCTCGTTAATCGTCACACGCACGTGGTGGGGTAATATGGGAACACCATGAATAGTGAGCCCTCCCTCAAGCACTCGTTCGACAGCCACAATGCGTGGGGGATCCCCATCAACCAACAGCGCATATTGACCGTTGTACTGAGTAGGTTCTACAGCAGAGCATGATCCTCTAGTGCTGACACGAGGTGACGTGGGAGTTTCACCGGGCCCCGTGTTGCCCTGCGTCATGGAATGCATCTTCTCTTCAAGCGCTCTTTGTATTTCTTTTGTTCTTGTAGCTGCTCCATGAATCATTACTCTATTGATCTCATGCTTTGGTTGAGCCTTTCTTCCCACTGAAGATCCATCTGCCTCAGTGCCTCCTGACTCATTGATTGAGTGGTTTTCTGTGTAGGGCCAAAGTAGTCACGAAGACCAATCACCCCATGAACTCCACGTACACGTCCTGGGTGCTCAGGCTTTCCAATGGCCGTTGTTAGAATGTCGTCCCTACCTTGGCCAACAAATGTTCCCTGAGTCTGCTCTCAATCAACTCATCCTGCACATAAAAAACGAAGATACTTAGAAGACATGATGTGATAGATACACAATCAAACAATGTTTAGAATCTGAACTTACAATTCTTTTTGAGATCAATGCAGCCTTCCACAGCTCGTACCTAGCAGGTGCAGGTTCTAGGTCCGACGACTCAATTCCCAAGGCATCCGCTCTAGACTTTCTAAGTTTTTTTTTTCAGTTTTGCATAACCACCTCGTGATAACAAGTGTTGTGCATCGTTTAGCCGTTGTCTTTCTTGGGCTGCTAACCTTTTACCCTGTGAAACCATGTATATAAATAAGTGTAAAATCATAAGAACTCAATGAAAGGTTTGAAGTTGTTAAGAAACAAACCTTCCATTCCTCAGACTCTCTAGATGCACGAAACTGTATCCAGTCCTCCTCTGTGAAGGTATACTGCTGACATGGATTTTGATCTTGTTTGTCTCCAAAGACATATAGTCGTGTCAGCCTTGTCTTGAAATCCCTCCATCTTATCGCTATATGCGATAACACTTTCTTTCTAATTTGTATCATGTTTGGAATATCATAATGTTGCTGTTTAAAACAAAACACATGTTATTGATTTGAAAAGATGAAAGAAATAAGTATATCAACAGTGTTGTAAGTAAACATACCTGAATATCTTGCCATAAGAGGTTCTTGTCGACCTCTGGGACGTCATCCCAAGTTGCATGAAGGATAGAGACATGGCTTTTTGCTAACTTACCCAGATAACTCCTAAACCTATCAGCATTTGGCCCTGATGTCTGACCTGATCTGGGGTCAATGTCAACATGTCTCCTCTACCCATCAATGCGTCCGGCTGTCACATCTGTCAATCGTGTGACGCCTCGACCACGTCTGGTCTGTCCCGATCCTGAGTCTGAGGCCGACATACCTGAAAAATTATACAAGGTTAGTAATAATTCAATTTTGATGAACATAAATATAAAGTCAATACAAAAATATCAGAACCTATTAAGATATTGTTTTCTCCCAAATCCCTTCATTGTGATCACTACGAATTGCTTGGATGACATCGACAACGTCATCAACTAGGTCTTCAATGGGTATAGATGCAACAGATGTTGTCTCAAGTATATCAAGAGAATCGTCATCATCATGTCCATGCATGTTTTTTCCTTCTAAAACCACTGACCATTTTTTATTCGCTGGATCATTTACGTAAAATATTTGTCTTGCTTGACTAGCCATGATAAATGGTTCATCAGTGTAATTCATCTTGTTCAAGTCTACCAATGTGAAACCAAAGTCATCTGTCATGACACCAGAATTTATATCAACCCATTTACACTTGAAAACTGGGACTCTAAAAGTGACATAATTAACTTCCCATATTTCTTGTATTATTCCAAAATAACTCATGGATGCTGTGATTGGATTTTTGTCTTTAGAACTAGCAAAGTGGACATCCTCAGCTTGTAGTGTGACGCTACTATTTTGAACTCTACTTTTGTCATCTTCTACCTTTGTCTGAAAACAAATATTGTTTATATAATATCCACCATATGTAATGACATCTGCGTTCGGTCCACGAGATAACCTCAATAAACTTTCAGAAACATGTGGAGTCGCATAAATCTTTTTCTTAAGCCATTGTAAGAAGGTTTTCACATGTTCACTAAGATGCCATTTTTCACTCATTCTTGGGTTTGTTGCCTTTATTTCATTAACGTGGTCAGAAATGTAAGGAATCACATCAATAGTGTTGTTTAAAATGTACAAATGAGCTTGGTCAACTTCTTTTCTGCTAACACTTTGAATTCTCACACCTCGAACACCCTTACCTTCACATTTTCCTTCATGTCTGCTCTTGGGAAGACCCACTGGTTCACAAGATGGCATATAACTTGAACAAAATTCAATGGCTTCCTCTGCAATGTATCGCTCTATGATTGAAGCTTCTGGTCTATACTGATTCTTGACATATCCCTTTAAGATCTTCATGTATCTCTCAACTGGGTACATCCACCTTAAGAAGACCGGCCCACATATTCGAATTTCTCTAACTAGATGAACAATCAAATGTACCATGATATCAAAAAAAGAAGGTGGAAAATACATCTCCAATTGATATAGTAGTCTTATTCCTTCATTTTCCAATTCATCTAAACCTCGAGGGTCAACAACTTTCTTGAAAATGGCATTAAAGAACAAACTCAGGCGTGTCAGAATACCCCTAACAGAAGGAGGTAATATGCCTCGAATAACAACATGTAACAATTGTTGCATCAATACATGACAATCGTGAGACTTTAAACCAACTAACTTTAACTGTTGCATAGAAACAATGTTACTAATATTTGAAGAATAACCTTGTGGAACCTTCACACTTCTTAAACAGTTACAAAAACTTTGTTTTTCTTTTTTAGAAAGTGTGTGACAGGCTGGGGGCAGATAGGTGCGTCTTCCTATTATCTGTGGATGTAACTCAGATCGGATTCCCATGTCAGCCAAATCTTGTC